>NC_041351.1:13947523-14247523 GCF_004354835.1 Perca flavescens | reverse complement strand
ATAATAAACAGTTGCTTTCAATCCCTTTATTTCTTCCTCCCTCTTCATCTCTTATCTCAGTCCAGCTTTCTGTGCCTCATATCTCTCTCTCTCTCTCTCTCTCTCCCCCATCACTTCACACTGTCCCCTTTCCTTCTCTTTCATCACTTTTGCTCTCACATCTCTTTTCTGTCACTCTCTCTTCCATGATGCCCGATAGACTTTTCACCGGCACATCACAAAAATGCTCACTGGGCAACATGCAAAAAGAATAAAATAGGATCAAAAACCGTTTTCATACTATACAGATATTATTCAGCCTTTTTTAGCCACTGAAATGAATACATATAGCGTTTATGTTATGTCAGCGCTATTAAATATCAAGTTTTTTTTTTTTAACTCTCTTCAGTTTTTTTTTATTGCTAAGACCTATTTCTTGAAACCCTCACACATTTTCTCAAAACTGTAAACACAAAACTAAATTCTCAAACTATAGTAGGCTATGTTCACAAAAACCCTGACTCTGCTGGCAAAATCAAACAATGCTTTCAGATCATACACAGAGCCAGTCGATAACTAAATACAGTAGAGAACAGTGTCTAGGGCATGTAGTTACAGATTTTTTACAGTATTTCATATAGTAAACACATTTTGCAATGAAAACTTAAGTATATCACAACTTGTACAGTGAATATCTTGTACACTGCAAGTAGTACAAGTAATACAATATTGAATGTCTGTATACGGTATTACTGTAGGCACTTGTAGAACAATACAGTAGTCTGACTGCAAAATGCCAAAGAACAAAGACAACAAAATAAAAAGCTCATGTCAGTACACTGAAAAATATTGTGAAACTGCAAAATCAAACATCAACATTCAATGCTCCTGTGCCACCTGTGCACTCCGAACTGGCTTATATTCTCTACAATTGGTTTGATCACAGAAACGTGTGTACAATTTTGAATCGTTGTGTGTAAACAATGACAACTGTGTTGTAGTTGTATTTAAAGGTGCTGTAGGTAGGATTGTGAAGATCCAGGACTTAGCCAACAAATTTGAACATTGACAACTTCTCAGTCCCTCCCCCTTTTCTGCTAATGCCCAAAACGGTCTCCTAAGCCCCTCCCCCCACAAGGGAGAATGAATGCGTGTGCTTGAGCAGTGATTGACACACAGTTAGACACCCCCCCCCCCCCCCCGGCCCTGATTGGTGAATCTGAACAGGGAGTTGTGGATTTTTGCAAATCACACTACAGGCTGTGGGTGGTTCCAGAGGAGCCAGATTTTTTTTTTTAATTACCTGCTTCATGTAGTTCTACTCAAACATAGGGTCAGTTTCAGCAAATATGACAGAAAGTTAGTTTTATAATTCTTACCTACTGCACCTTTAACTTTTGCTGCCCGTGTTAACCATTTTGCAATACAAGTGCATCACAGTGTGAAATGTGTTTTAACGAGCGATAATTGTGTTTAGAGTTTGGCAAGGAGAGTGACTGATTCGAAATGGGTTTAGGCTACTGAGCATTTGGTTCAGAGTATGGGGTTTAGTGTTTTAGCAATTCAGAAAAAAACTGTAAATGTCTGTGCCTGTATGTCATTTGTTCATCTTTCTCCAAAAAAACTATTAATAACAATTGCGTCCACACCTCCTCATTTTGTGTGTGCCCTTGTGAACTCACTGGTCTTATTTAAATCCTTCTTTGTCTAATGCTTAAATTATTGCTCTTCACTCTCCACATAACCAGCCACAGCCATGCATGTTATGAACCACTGTGCACACCAATGAGCCAGAATGGAAGAGGGCAGGGCGAGATAAAGCTGGAAAGATTGAGATGTGACTCAGACCATGAGTTTGCAATCAATTAAGGGCCTAATAGATATTCCCCGGGCCTCTGTGTTTCAAGGAGAAAGAAAACTTATTTTCAAAACCCTGAAAGCTTGATGAAATGCTCCACCCGATGACATTAGGAATGGTCTAGGATGGATATTTTTGTGTTGCCATGAAATAAACAGCCGTTATGTCACCAGTGTAATAACCATGTTCAACAGAAATACTCACTACAAAATGTAATGGTAACACTTTATAATAACCATCACTACTAAATTGATAGTTAATACAACTTCAGTAAATAGTTATTTTACTGTTAACAAACATGAAATGAAATGTAAAGCATCTATGCACATTATTCAGATAACTAATATCATCAGTTTTGTAAAGTCGTTCTGTACGTCAGGACGATGATGCTTCTGAATTTAAATACTGTTAATATTCTGGAAAACATGAATAATACAAAAACATCTTTCCGTTTGAATTATAATTTTGCCTATAAGGAAAACATCTAGTCATTGTATTCACTGATCATAAGTATGTATGTTTTAATCTTACAGACAGAACATATTCTTCACATTATTGGCGAACATCTTTCAAAGCATACTATCAACGTCTTTCCTATCAACCAAGCAATGTTCTGTTTTTGTTTGGTTTCTCACAGCATTAAAATGAACTTGAACAGCCTCAAAACAAGCTTCAGTTATTCATCAGCAAATGTTGCCTTATCAGTATGTGATTCCTTTTCCAATAATGACATGCAATTAAAAATGCACTCAGGTGCTGGTTAGCACTGAGTTTGACGGTGAGTTGCCAAACAGAATTGCATTTATGAGATATGGGCATACAAGGACATTGTCCATTTGAATAATTGCTTTCAGTAGCTTTTTTTTCTGTCCTCACTATGCATGTAGGCAACTACACAGCGAGCCAAACACATTAATAAAAGCTGAAGATACAAAGCTGGACTTTGAAGTGTTTCCTGTAAGCAATTGAGAAAATGCATGAGCGCCAATGCACCAGTGACGTCCACACGGGAAAATATAGCACAGTAATAACTCTAGTTAACAAACAGAGTCCACATGTGTAAAAATAAAGAGTAAAACACTTAATAGTTCCCCCAACAGTAAAGTAATTCATTTAGAATGTTGTATTTAGCAACACATTAGCCTCAGGCAGCTAGTATAGTGGCTAGTTTGCTTAGCAGTAGCACTAAACTTAAATTACCAACGGACAATTACAAAACAGCTAGGCTATAATAAAAAGAGTACCTCCAGATAATGTTTAAAAGAGGGAAGTTAGAGAATAGATAAAAGACGCTGGTTAAAATTGTATCGCTCACAGATCTGACAAAAGGATGACTGAAATCGAGATCCAAAAAGATTTTAGCTAAAAGTAATAGAAACGTGTTAAACATTTAGCTAAAATAAATGGATACATGGCAAAAAAGCTAAAGGCATAGCCTCATGGATAAATGGTGAACAAGCTAAAAGTAGGCTAACGGATAAATAGTTTAAATGTTCCACTCTAAGTGGTAATTGTATGAATGCAAGTTTGACCAAACTGACCTAGCACTGACAGTTCAACTCCATAAAAATGTTTGTAACAATATCCACTTCGTATAATTAATAGTGTTCAATAACACATTTACTCTTGGGTTGTTGGGGTATGTCAGACAAAAAAAGATTGTGAACCACTGATTTATGGCATCTTCAATAGGATACTTGAGTTGTTTTGTCTAAGAGTAAAGTCAGATGGTCACATTGATAAAATTCAGAACTCTGATGTGTTACCGAGAAAATACCCATACATTTATCAGGACCCTGTTACTCTTTGGTTTCTACTGCTCCTCAAACAGTTATCCAGAATACTAATGAGCAGCAAACACAAAGTTGAGAATCGTGAATGGCATCTGTGATCAACAGTCCTGTCAGCTGTCAGAAAAGAGAGGTTTACATTGGCACAATTGGCTCCCTCTTACTAAGAGATATGCTCTTACTGATGTAGCCTTGCCTAGACAATCACACTCTTCACTGACACAAATTGTAGTTAAATACCTTGAAATGTAACAAAGGAAAAGTATTTGCCACAGAGATTATACTCCTAAGGTTTCCATCACTTCCACATTTTACTCCATGTGTTTTTTCTCTGTCTAATGTGAGCCACCTTACGTCATATGAAAGAACTAAGGACCCCTGTGGCTTTTTAAACCTGATTCCTTCTTTTTAACGAGGTTGCCTCAAAGTGTTCTAGTTTTTCACCTTTGCAAAGATGTGGTGTGTAATCGCACATCGTATGAATTGTGATCTATAAGAGCTCTCTGAGGCAAAGCTTTTCCTCTCTTAAGAGGATGAAAGTTTATTGGAAGATTCTTGCCATAGTCAGGAGAAATCTTAAGCAGCCGACATCATAAGTATAAAGAATGAACATCATCTACACCAGAATGTCATGTCTGGGGGGGCACACGGATAGCTCAGTTGGTAGAGGGGGTGCCTAAAAATGCCCAAAAAAGAATCTTAAAAAAAAAAGAATGTCATGTCTTTGCCTCCTTTCACAATCACTGAAGCCCTCCTTCTTCCAAACGTCTGAACAGTGCAGCAAAAATGTAGGTCATCATATAGCCATAATCCTAATCAGTGGTGGAATGTAACTAAGTACATTTACTCAAGTACTGTACTTAAGTACAAATTTGAGATACTTGTGCTTTACTTGAGTCTATTCTTTTCATGCCACTTTCTACTTCTACTCCACTACATTTCAGAGGGAAATATTGTACTTTTTACTCTACTACATTCCTCTGACGGCTTTAGTTACTACTTTACAAATTAATATTTTTTGCACACAAAACACATTTAGCTTATAAAATACAATGTTTTATTATAAATTAAACTAACTACCAATATACAGGCCGTCAGTTTGCTACAGCTGAAATGATTAGCCGATTAAACATTTATCAGTTTATTTTCAATAATAATTTTTCAATTATCAGAACTGTTTTGATCGTTTCCAGTTTCTAAAATGAAAAAGAAATTCTGCATTGAGTACTTTTACTTTTAGTACATTTTCCTGATGATACTTACATACTTTTACTTAAGTAGCTTTTTTAATGAAGGACTTTTACTTGTAACAGAGTATTTTTACAGTGTGGTATTAGAACTTCTACTTAAGTAAAGGATCTGATTAATGATGGAGAAGAAACTGAACTCCTGGGTTTGCATGTACTGAGAAAGGCACAAACCACTATGCAACATTGTGCCCAATTAACAACACCTCATGCAAATGAGGTTACAATTTTGATCCTCTCCAAGGCTGGATTGAGCTCAAAACACCTCATTAAATGGATGCACAAAGAAGGATAATCATGAAAGGCCCAAAAACACACAAAGAAGGCTGGTCAAATTAAAGGTCCCACATTCATTTCAGGTTCATACTTGTATTTTGGGTTTCTACTAGAACATGTTTACATGCTTTAATGTTAAAAAAACGTGTTGAATGGCACTGTACTACCTAAAATCATAGACAGTATATAAACTGGACCAACAGACCCCGTTGCTCTGAACGGAGACCAGTGAAGGATATTAGAAGCACATTTCCAGTGAGCGCAGAGCATTACTGTGCAGCCTCCAACTGAGCTTGAAGACGTAGATATATGTAAGGAGATAACATGGGCACAGGCTAATTATTGCTAAAAAGCTAGTTAACATTAGTAATTAAACTTAAACAGCGAATGTAAGTCGAAACTGCCTGCGAGCTTCTCCTGTACTATACAGTAATTCTTCTACTATACAACAGTAAGTCGCGTGGTTATGACACAATCGTTAGCCTATTTTTACAAAAACGTCTACTACGGAGCCATAACGTGAGTTGCAAAGCCTTTTATACATTGTCATGTTTCTTTAGAAATAAACAATGGAAAAATAGAGTCTTTAAACGCTTCGGATGTAAAGTTATTTGCTGTCAAAGTGGCGCCAAAATGAATGGCAGTCAATGGAATGCTAATGGGAGGTGATTGCTTGGTAGCATCAAAATGGTGCCATAGGAGCTATGCGTTCCGTCTAAAATAGTACAGTTGTGACATCACAACCGTACAGAAGTCCTAGCGGCTCGTTTAAAAGGCACAGTTTCTGAATACGGGCTGTGTGCATTTCTCTGTGGATTGAGCGTTTTGATAATTGCACCTGACCTGCTTTATAATAAAATAAAGATTCACTTTTTATAATATGGGACCTTTAATGTTAAGTTGTATTTCTCGTAAATGACTACCTCATATCTATTTTACAAATGAATGTATTTACATATCCTAATACATTCCTATGCATATTGATGCTTCCATCTTTGTTTTTCAGATAATTCACATGAATGCTCACTTTACCTTTGTTAGCTAATATCTTTCTTAGTTCAATCAGGGGAGACTTCATTTAAGGGTGAAATATGTTTAATTAACATGGTGCATAATAGGTTGATATGTTAGAGTCTTTGGTAATTAGACTCCTTTGCAATGTTAAATTTATAAGGGGTATAGAGGCCATGGATATTCAGGAATATCCCCCCGATGAGAATGAGGTGGAACATTGATTTTGCATGAAATGACAACTGACAGCAGCAGAGAGGAGAACAGATTTAAAGTTTAAATGTAACAATGCAATAGCTTGCAGCAAAATCTGGTTGGTTTAACTGGAAAAGTGAGCGCCAAGAGTCAGCTGATTAGGTTGGGAGAGAGAGAGAGAAAATGTTAAGCATAAAAGTCTTTCTGAATGAGCTTACACTAAGCTTTGTAAGTAAAAACTGAAATGAAACTTTACCAGCTGCATGTTGTGAAGCTATAGCATATAGGTTACACTAAATAAAGACACCGGATATGTTGCAGTCTGACTTCAGCCACTGAATTGTTTTTTACATCTGATTGAACCTGAGGGGCAGGCAGTAAATGACCAGATGTCCTATGGACACACCATTATGGAAATAAGTTAGTTATAAGTTCATCTCTCTACATCTTTCACCAGGCCAGCTGAATTTGTGATGTCCTTGAATTGTAGTTTCATTTGAGGCAGTGTAGGTGCTGACTTAACCATTACTAACTGAGCAGCTGCTTAGAATGTGCAGATGCAGAGTGCCCTGACTACATCAATGACTATGTGCTGGGATTTCTTTAGGCAAAGGCTTTATGACCAAATATGAAAATACTAAATCAAATATGGGTTATGAAGTCTATTGAGTATGATTTATGTACATGCACCTGAAAGCTCCAACCAGTTGCTCACTTATTGATGAAAGTGTGAGGGTATAGCTGCTTAATGTTGCATTTGTAATACATAGCACATAGCTTAACAGCCCTGTAGCTTAAGTGCATCAGTATAGACAGACAGCCTCACTGATTATGCACGAAATGAAAATCGAAACATATTTCACTCGATCATTCTCTTTCTGTTCCTCCTCAACCCTCCACTTTCTGTCTTCTCTGGCTGAGGGCTTCTCAGTGCACAGGACATGTTTAAAACATTATGGAAGTAAGTCTATGCTGGCACACTTTGAGAATCAAATTCCACTGCTCTAGGATTACATGTCTATGGTTGTGCTTCCTGTCCTTGCTGTCGATTTCATTTATGCGCTTACCCAAATGGTTACATGAATGTGTCAGGTAGCAAGAAAAATTAATTTAGAAAAGGTTCACCTGCCTGATAGTGGCACAAAAGAGAACAATTAGGTGTGGTCTAGAGTTCGTACAAGCAGGTATGTATGCAAGTTTGTAGCTCAAGCTCAAGCTTTAAGCATAAAAAAAAAATGGTATTGTTCAGGTGTTACTGGCTGAAACATATAATTGCTTGTTCTTCCATCTAGATGTTTAATTTTTCGGCAGCAGAGTAGTGGATGTGAATTTAAACTCATCCATTAAATGTGGCAGCTTTGGAACATGTGATCTCTCGGCTTTAGGGAGCTGACACACCTACCAGACGGCCGACCCTCGGCAGAAAAGCCAGTCGAGATGATCAGTCGCGTCCCAGAGGTCCAAAAGTGTCACAGAACAGACCAAAAAGACGAGAGGCGATGAGACGTAATACATCTCTATAACAGCAGGCGGCACTAATCTGGAATGTTGCCCAAGAAATGAGAACCGGCAGCTGATCGGACGAACGCGTCACATGGTTTGTTTTTCTCCGGAAATTCAAAGCCAGAATGTCATGGCGGCCGTTCAGAATACGATCCCATATTGTACTAAAATAGTTCACTGAAGCGTGTTTCTGAAAACATTTTAAGCGAGAAATAGGCCATGCAGTTGCTGAATCGGTCTTCATTTCAGGTCAACAAAGGTCAGTTTAAAAGATTTTCATCAGATTTTGAGAGACTCTAGTCATCTCATTCCGCTCCCCATTTCCGGGTGAGTCCCTACTGCCCTGCCGCCGACCGAACATGTCAGGTCGGCCAAAATGAACGCCAACAGCCCCCCAGACTGACGACGGCACGGGACACACTGAACATATTCGAGTCACTGACCTCGCCAGACTGTCTTAACGGCCGAAAATCGGCTTGGTGTGTCAGCACCTTTAGAGTTTTTGTTCCTCTATTTTTTGCACAAAGATGAAATCATGAAAAAAACTAATATAGTTTGTTGACTGGACGAAATGTTTAAAAAAAATACTCTGACCTTGGCATTATTACATTAAATCAACATTGTGGGCTCTAAGTCAGAACAACCAAACTAAATTGTTATGAACTTTTGCATGATCTTCTAACATGATGTAACTTTTAGAGCTGTAGCTAACATCATGTAGTCTGAAACTACATTGTTTGAGTCCCTTAGAGTCATCACATTTCAACACATTTCCATAGCAACAGCTATTGTGAAAAGACATAATCAGGAAAAACTCAAACATTTGGGCAGTTTTGTATTGGGATTTTAGACTGGAATAAAAATCACTTTTAACACGAAAAAAACAAGAAAAAAATGTCCAGAAGTGCTGACAAAGTCTGATGTAGCCTATATAATAAATAAAAAAAAGCCATACCTGTTTATTACTTGTATATTTGCTATGTAATGCATATTAAAGCACAATGTCTCTTTGGTACCACTTTTTCTCTCAGTTTTATAGGCCTCCCAACCAGGGCTGAGGAGTATTAAAAGTATTGATTAATTACAGCAATTCATTAGTCTGAATGTAATATCGGAAAGCAAAAAGTGAAAAATGCCCAAGGTAAAGTCTTTAAATTTATTTTTGTTAGACCAAGATTCTAAAACCCAAAGTTATTAAATTTAATGCACAATGATATAAAATAGAAAAATCGCTATTGGTTACATTTGAAAAGCTGCAAACCACAACTATTTACCATTTTATTTTGATAAATTCCTTGAATTAATTGTTTTTAGCACTGCTCTTAACCATATGCTACACTTACCTGAACAGTCTCTGTCACATTGACATTTGTACACCTTTATACACCTGTGTTGTTTCTGTCTTTGTGTACTTATCAACATTTTGACATCAGTAGATAGATCTGTTTGTGTAAGTTCTAATGCAGCAGATTTTATGAATATGTGGGGTAATGTTCATTATTTTCTTAACTGTTTGTGGTAACTTTATATGGAATTGTTTACCTCTTGAATGTTTATTTTTTTTTTTTTTTTTTTTTTTTTTTCTCCAGTTTTGTGCATTGTAACATCATGTGTTTCTTTGGATATATTGTATTTTAAAAAGACGTCTATGAAAATGTCATGGGTGGGGGGGCCGCTCACACCTAATCAGACTAATTGAAGCCAGATGGTGTGTCAGCTGAATGTGAGCCCTACATATATCCCTTCATCAAATGTGTTCATCATTTGCCTGAAGAAGACCCAGTTGGGTCGAAACGTTGCATTTTATATTAAATATGGGAGTTTAAAGCAGTGTTGCGGACATTACATTCTTTTCGTTTTAAGAACTTCAGACATTACCACAAAGTAATGAAATACGTGTGGCAGGGCACCTTTAAGTCGCGAGTCAGGTGATATTTCCATCATTAACACTTCTGGCGGAGTCTACTTCCACCTTACGCCACAGATGGCATATTCTTAATCCGCATAACTTTTCCATCTAATTCAAATTCCTATTTGTCAATGCTGAACATTGTCAAGATAGAAAAGATCCATCAGAAAGATTAATGCCACTGAGTTGCTGAGAGCAATTGTGTTGCGGATACAGAGAAATTGGATATTTGTTGAGATTGATGGACTTGATTTCATCTCCCAAAATTTGTTAATATTTGTTGTCTTTTATTGGAAGCCTTATTCCAGTCAAGGTGAAACCAGCAGAGAGAGAGAGAAAGAAAGGAGGTGATTGCCATCATAATTACAAAATTGAAGCAGTAGAGTATCATATGAACCGTATTGCTTCTCTTAAGTACTGAAAATAGCTTGTAATGATTGCCATTTTCAAACTCAGTAATAAGATCTCCTGTGATACCTGTTCCAGAGGACATTGGGTTTGCAGAGAAGAAGAAGATGAAGAATGTCCTGGATATTAATAAAGGAATCACAAAATATCAAACATACTATATATATATAAGAGGGGTAACTTTATATGGATGGGCCTTCTGAATAATTCCTAAAAGAAAACTAAAAACAGTTATTTTTTATTTTCTTTATTTCTACCCTCGTTCTTTATTAGTTTGTTTTTTCTCGGTCTTGCACTGTATGCGTTAATTTTATTTTTCTGTAACGAATATTGTACGTATACAGATTAATAGTTGTAACTTTACTTTCACTGTTCTGAAAAAACGAGCACTGACTTGACTAATTCACTGTCTGTACAATAATCTGTAGCTCAATAAAAAAAACATTTGAGTAAAAAAGAACTAAAAAACACACATCAAGAACACGATAACACAACCAAATGTTGTAAATGAGGTATTTAAAATGTTTCATAATGCTAATCCCATTTTAAGATTTTAGCTGTCATTTGAGTGTAAATATCAGCACACAGAGAAAACAGTGGCTATTTACAGTTCTTTTTTAACTCTCTCTGTATGTACTCCTGATAGGTTACATTATAACATTAGCTTTCACTGTTATGCTGATGATAAACCGCTCTATCCCACCACTAAAGTGCCCCCCCCAAGTTTAACACTTCAGTGATTTAGGCCAGTAACTTTGATACACAGATCAAAAATATTTCTGACAGAAAATTAAGTCAATTTTATTCACTGGGTTGATCTTTTCCTCATAATGGACACAATCAATTGTGATGTCTTCCTCACTGTCACCTGTCATCTTTCAATTGATTGCTTTGCTTTTTCTCTACTTTTTGAGAACGACTCCACTATAAGGGGCAGTGACACATTATGCATTGTTTTAGCTGAAGACAAGCAAATTCCACTTGAAATAAAATGACTATGAGGTTAAAGGGCTATTTCACACAAGCATTAATCAATACTTTTATATTGTATTTGAAAGATGTCGCCTGTAGTGACGAACCCACTGAGTAGTATCATCCGACTCTGCAGTTCCCCTCAGCTCTACACAGCTTTTCAACGTCTTTCAGATCATTGTTTTCCAGCCTGAAACCTATTGTTTTGCTTCCTTCTCACCACTCTCATCCTCGTGTTTTCAGCCACAGAGGGCAGCGAAAAAGCTCCAAAAACCAAATGCTTGCTACCTGCCCAGTACCAACAGCAGACGGACATAGTAACAAACTAGCTGCTGAACAAAGTGGAGCATTTAGCAGCTAAAAAGCTAGATATTTCCCTCTGGAGTTGGTGCAAAGCAAAACAGAGCTCAAAAGAGAGTGACTATTGGACTTACATTCACCGGGGTCAAAAATGTGCACATGTAGCCTAAATGTTCAATATATCAATTTAAAATGTGATATGGTAACAGTATTAGCTTTGGAGCTTGTTTTGGCTGCCTCCAATTGAAATAAATTAGTTGTTTCATCATAATCAAACTGCAAAATCAAAAAATCATAATTTTTCTCTTACCTGTAGTGTGATTTATTAATCTAGATTGTTTTGGTGTGAGTTACCCAGTCTTGGATGTAGTCAAGATAATCCACAGACCTGATTGTGAGCAGTTTCATTAAGAACTATTTTCTTCCTACCAAACTACACCCGCCAACCGTATCACCACTCAGAAGGAAGTGTACTCATGGACGAGAGGCTCGTGCTCCTAACAGATGTAAACATTAATGGCATCCTCCTTGGCTAAGCTGTAGCGGTAGCTAGCTCAGGTGAGCTAGCAGTATTGGTTAGCTACAGTTACAGCTCAGCCATGGAGCATGAACCTCATTTGTTGCAATTAATGGCAATCTATGACGAGAGTGTTCATGTCTGAAATTTATTTTTTGGGCATTGAGCACCATAAACTGAGTGCCATCTACTTCCATTATATTGGAGAGAAGGCAGACATCTCTATGGCTGATATCTCCAACACTCTGCAACTCACACCAAAACAATCTAGATTGATAAATAGGAGGAAAAATATGTAAAATATGTATTTTTGAATTTGGGGTGAAATTTGAGGGTGTTTACATCCACGAAGGGGAAACAGTGTAGGATTGGTAAACCTTTTATTATAATGCCCAGCCAATATACTTTACAACACACAGCCAAAACAACTGAGGTTATAGGGCAAAAAAGTAGAATGCAAATTAACAAGCAGGGCAATGGCTCCACATTGATGAATAATGAACATGTCACGTCATTCTCAATTTTCTCGACAACTTTATTGAGGAGCACAGTTCTACCATTTTACCACCAAGAGGCACTATCTCAGTGCAGCCTTTAATCATTAATACCCACATGCGGTCACTGGCGTGTGGGAAACCATACATTCACCTGCAGAGAACCCCAAATAGAGGTAGACTTGTCAGCTCTTTTGTATAGGGGATTCTCACCACCACTCTCATCTTGTCATCCCCTGGTGCCCAGATTTCAGCCCTACCTTGGCAGGCATATTCATAGCCTAGTAGAAAATTCTATGTGAAAAATGACCAGCAACAGGAAATTAAAGAGAAAAAGAAATGACAGAAAGGGGTAAGGCAAGTGCCTGAGGGGAGTAGATTCATAGGGGAGCAGATTCATTTGAATTGAAGATTAAGCTGACCAGAGTTTAAGCAAGCAAAGCACACCTGCATCATGAAGTAGGTGCCATGTGCAAGCATCTCTATGCACGCACACACACACACACACACACACACACACACACACACACACACACACACACACACACACACACACACACACACACACACACACACACACACACCTACCTTTCTTGCCAATTTTCTTGTTAAGTACTTACTATCTTAACATTTTCTACTTTTAGATGAAAAGATTTTTATGTTTGGACGTTTTTCATAAACCATTCAATCATGCAATGGAATAATTCCTATGAGCCCAGTTAAAAGAACACTAAGTTAATATTGGAGAGAACACACCGGCAGAAAAATGCACAGCCCTACGTGTTTTTGGTTAAGTGTCTGTGCAGTGCAGTGTCAGCCCTGATTCCCCTGCACAGTGCAGCACTGAGTAAAGTCAGAACCCAGCAGAGTTTCTGCGCTGCCCTTCAAGACATTCTTTTTTTCTTTCCACTGTCCTTCCACAGGTGACTTTCCCCATATCAGCCCCCAGCTGACTTGACAGGAAGCAGACAATGTCATTAAAAACACTGCATCTGCCGAGGGGGTGGGGAAGAATGTTAAGTGTCCTGAGATCTGCCACTTAATGTGACAAGGGCATTTCAACACCTGACACATAAAAAGGGACTTCAGCCTAAACAGAGATGCTGTGGGCCATGCTGTGAACTTTACCTCTAGATGTTCTTCAATTGTCTTTTCATTTTTTTTCTTACACCTTTTGTACTCAGATTAGTTTAAACCACCTTTTTAAATAAACCTCACGGCAATTCATTGGGCATAAGGCCAGTGTAGGAGTTTTGTAGGAGTGAAGTGTCAAAATGATATCCTGTATCCGTAAAGAGGACCAGGGGTCCTTTTCAGAAAGCAGGTTTAGTGAAAACTCTGAGTTTGTTAACCCTGAGATGAGGGAAACTCTGGGTTTTTGGTTTCAGAAAGGGAGGTTAATCAAACCTGAGAGAGAGGTGTAACTCCAGCCCGTTTCAGAAAGAGAGGTAACCTCAGAGTCAGTTACTATGGTAACTGAGTCTGTGAACCTAACCTGGTCGGGAGCAGGTTTTCTTCAATAAACCTCGAGTTTCTTTCAGTCTCCTCCCTCTGACACAGCGCTCTTTCATTTCCTCATTCATTCATTCAGTCTGTATCAACAACTACCGCCCAATATCCAACCTCCCCTTTCTGTCTAAAACCCTGGAATGTATAGTCGCCGCACAACTACAAACCCATCTTCATGCCAATAACCAATTCAAACCCCTCCAATCTGGTTTTCGCCCCCTCCACAGCACTGAAACCGCTCTCCTCAAAGTCCTCAACGATCCTCCTCACCTCTGCTGACACCGGTTCCCTCAACATCCTCATCCTCCTCGACCTGAGTGCAGCCTTCGATACCGTGAGCCATAACATCCTGCTCACCAGACTCAAAGACCTCGGTATTGAAGGTACTGCATTCAGCTGGCTCCACTCCTACCTATCCAACAGATCCCACTTCATCTCTCTCCATAACCACACCACTGCCACAGCCACAGTCACTCAAGGTGTTCCCCAAGGCTCCGCACTCGGCCCCATCCTCTTCCTCATCTACATCCTCCCTCTTGGTCAGATACTCCGCCACTTCAACCTGGACTTCCACTGCTATGCTGATGACACCCAGATCTACCTCAGCACCAAATCCCCCCACAATCCTCCCCTCTCCCACATCAACTCCTGTCTGTCAGATATTAAAACCTGGATGCAAAACAACTTCCTCAAATTCAACAGCGATAAAATAGAATTCTTCCTCATAGGCTCCAAATCCACACTCAGCAAAACCAATAACCCCACTCTCACCATCGACGGCACCATCGTCTCCCCATCTCCCCAGGCCCGCAACCTTGGCATTATCTTTGATTCTACCCTCTCCCTTAAGCCTCACATCCGTCAAGTCATTAAAACTTTCTTCTTTCACCTCTTTTCACCTGCAACATTGCCAAAATCAGACCCTCTCTCACACCCCCCGCTTCTGAAAGACTCATTCATGCTTTCATCTCCTCCCGACTGGACTACTGCAACTCACTTCTCCTCGGCATCAGCTCTACCAACATCAACCGACTCCAACTAGTCCAAAACATAGCCGCCCGACTCATCACCCGCTCCAAAACCTGGCACCACATCACTCCAGTCCTAAAACAACTCCACTAGCTTCCTATCTCCCACCGGATCGCCTACAAAATCCTGGTCCTCACCTACAAAGCCCTCCACCATCTGGCCCCCTCATACCTCACTGACCTCCTCTCCCCGTACCAACCCTCACGGTCCCTCAGATCCACCTCAGCTGGTCTCCTCTCCATCCAAAAATCCAACCTGCGCAGTTTTGGGGACAGAACATTCTCCAGGGCAGCTCCCAGGCTCTGGAACTCCCTCCCCCAAGAGATCCACACCTCTGAGTCCCTCACCATCTTCCAGTCCCACCTCAAGACCCATATCTTCACCTCTTCCTATCCGTAGCCCAACGCCCCCCTCCCTTTCCATCTGTGCCTGAATCTTGTTTTGTTTTGTTTTGTAATCTACCTCCCCTGTAAAGCGACTTTGAGTCTATTAAAAGGGCTATATAAATTCAATTTATTATTATTATAATTATTATTATCATCATCATCAGGCGCATTTTAGCGCAGTTTGTTATCTGCATGAATACAAAAAACAGGGTTGGTTTATTAACTGTGTTAGGCAGACTATAACACGTTTTTTTTTCTCAAAACATGGCATTTCCTTTTGTCAACCATCCCGTTGTTGAAGAAGCTGTATTACTTTACAGGGAGTTAAACATACGTCAGGAGATGATATTGAAGCCCCAACTATAGATGTATTTTCATTTCCAGATACTAGCCTACCTATTTGAGCGGTATCATTTTTCTTCCCAGTCAATCAGTTGTAGCCTACATAACCTTATCCATCCTCATATCACTAACGTCACCCATTGTGGACATGCTCTACATCCCAGCACATTCTTTGTGTCGCATTACATTTTTTAGCAAATGCAGTGGTGCAGTGGTGATGCGGAGCACATTAGTAAAGCCACTGTAGCAAAGCACCGTCAGAAGAGTGTGACTCGCTCTGAAACGTTTTTGTAGTGTTCCCTGGACACAAACACGTAAGAGCCATTAAAAAGGAGTTCCACAGTATTGCAGGTGAATGATGTAAACCCTTTGAAATTAAAAGTTAATGATGGTACTGCAACCTCAGAATTGGATTAGTAGGCCTAGGACTTTTTCGCCCGCAGGATTGCACCTAAATGAAATAGATTACTGTATAGGTTCAATACCATTTCACCAGTGATATTATACTTCTGATTACATATGAAATTAATACACTATATTGGAATTTACCCATTTAATCTTGCAGCAATTTTCTCCCACGCAAATGTTCTCTTTTGCAGCAGCCACTGTGTTGCTTTTTTAATCAAAAATCTAAGTTCAAACTGCTGTATGTGGCATGAGTATTTCCACTGACCAGTTTGTTTACGGTTGTTACCATGGTGAATCGTAGTATCATGGCTCCATTCATGCTGCCTTTTTATAGTGGTGGTGCACGCGCTTAACTCTGAGTGAACCTACTCTGAGTTGATTGAACCAACTCAAATCAGCTGTTCTGGAACCGAAAACTCAGAGTTTCCCATTTCAGAGTGAATCAACTCAGAGTTCAGGGTTAGACTCAGAGTTTGATAAACCTCCTTCCTGAAATGGGGCCCTGGAATAAGTGCACAAACTGCTGCTAAGCTTCCCTGTCACTTGGAAATTAATCTAGGGGTATAGTAAATTCTCTTGGGCATCTGTCTTCCACATGCCAGAAGTATGGGTGTCATTTTTTAATCCAAATAAAGAAAAAAATGTCTTGTCATTAGCAGCAGCAGCTTCTTCCATATTAGGTCAATAGAGAAAATAAAACCTTATCTTTCTTTCAGAGATCTGGAAACCGTCATACATGCTTTTATAACTTCACGGCTTGACTTCTGTAACTATCTTTTTTGGGAGTCACTCTTCCCTACAGTAGCTTCTTAGTCTTCCCATACCTTAAAGGTGTACCTTAAACCTCTTGTTGGATGTTATATTAATACCTCCAATTGTTGCTATGATGATCTGTATGGCAGTAATAGGTGTTTCAGTCATACTGCTCACATTAACAGCTTTTTTGAGAATTAATTACAGCATGTACAATGTTGACACTTTTAATCATGTTTAGACTCTGAATATATCTAACAAAGCTCTAGAGGCCGCCAATATTATACCAGATCTGATAAGAGTGAGCAAATTTACTGAGAGTGAATGCCAGTATGTTGAGTGGATTACGTTTAGCATGTAGGCTCTGAACTTGACACTCCCTATGAACATATAACCTACCTTAAAATGTACTGTAGTGTCAATTAACTTGATCATAAATGTACATCGATGGCCTGACAAATGAGACATGCAAATGTGATGTGATTTTATCTTGGTTGACTCTACATAGTGCTGCAATCTGAGTGAATATTGATAACAAACCCAGAAGCTGCTCCAGCTTTTCTATTTTCTAGGAGCATCCCACCAGGTGGCTTTGCTGATATCCGAAATGCAAGCCATGCACGGAGGTGAAGCAAGGTCACTCCAACATTACATGGGATTTTCAATGTGGCCATTCCTCTGCACCTATTAAGTGCAACATTCTATCAAGTGAAATCTATTTGTGGCAATTCTGATAAAATGCAATGTGCATGTGCACAGCCGCCCACATAGTATCCAGCAGCAGTAAGAACAGCAATTAAGATCAGCTCTGAGAATGTGAGCATGAAGGTTTTTCAACTGATCAAAATCAATGCAATGAGATGTGATGAGTGTGGTGGGCAAACTGCTGTCAGTTGACTCAGCTTAGCATAAACTGTTCACACCTGGCATTAAGATGCATCTCAGGTGATCCGATAACAAGTGGACAGGTAGTACAGGTGTGAATGCATCCAAGTCGGAGTGAGGACGCATTGAGATCCGATCGCTCAGACCACATTCGGAGATGGTCTGGGCGGCATATGGCCACATGTGGTGGCAAATGTGTCCTAGGCCACACTGAAGGACTACCGACTCAACAACAATCGCGTTTGAAAAGACCATAGAGAATTATTACATGTGCGTCTAACATGGTGGGCGATTTGGTTTAGCTGGAACACGCCAAGGAAAAGACCCAGTCTGTGTTCTTTTGATTTCTTCTTTTAATTTCCGGCAGACAAGGTGTGGGAAGTGTACAGATGTACTTAGAGCTGTCCACTAGTGATCGGATCACTCAGAATGGATGTTAATGCAAGGTGGGAACAGAACCTTAGTGTTCTGCAACTCAGTCAGTATCTACAGTAGTTGGCTCTCCTAATTTGTCCCTGAATCTGGAATAACCACGCTACCTAAGTAAAATATACCATTGGCAGTGATTTTGCATACCACACATGCTTTGATGCCCTTCGCATCTGTATCACTGCAGGACATGAATTGAGTTTCCTCTGGAAAATAGACCCCCGCTGCTTGCTTACATGTTTGTCAACAACCCCTACGGATATTGCAATTGCAGGATACAGCCAGTGTTGGGCAGAATACTAGGGAAAAAAAGGAGTTTGTACCTGAATACTAAAGACTTCATCCTAAATGTGATCAATAATGTATTCTATCACAAGATTAAAAAATGTTACAGATTCAGAATACATTTAGATCATAATCAAATGGTGTATTGTCACTGTTTTCTACCCACTGAGTTTGACAGGCCCCCTAATTATTACACTTACAGCCAACACTAAAGCAAATGGACAGAATTAACAAAAAATGAAGATACCTTCGGGTTAGTTTCACAGCCCTAAAAACCTGCGACTATATCAAGAGGTTGAACTTCCCCTCTAGTGTTTTCTACTAAAGGAGAATTTAATAGTCAAGGTTTTCATGTCACATATCCCCAAACTGACTAAACAGGCTTTAAAGCTGCATTTCTGACTCTGTTAACCAGGAACTGATTCTGAAGGAATATCTTTTACCAGTTTTCTTTCCCCCCAGTGTTATCTACTCATTTATTTCAAAGTCTGAACCAGTAGCCAGCCTACTTCAAAGACAGCAGAAAGCCTCTTGTGAATTCCCTTTATCCCGAGCATGAAATGTAAATTTTACTAGGGTGCATTTACTGCTGCATCATCAGTTTAGCCAGAATAAAAACACACAGCCCTGTTTCTAATTACTGAATCATATGAATAATCCTTGTTTGGTCCACTATTTCTGTTATTAGGCAAAGCTGGTGTGTTAAGTATTTACACCTCAATATGATATGTACATCAACTAAAAAAACAGTTGACATGCAATAACACCAATTATGTGGACCTTGTTATGAGATTGTTTTTTTTGTCAAGTGAAAATTTGCTTAGTACAGTTAATTGCTTGTTTGCATTGTGTTTCTTGGGGAGAAATGTAATGACTAGGCACTGTTTTAATTATTATTAATCTGAATCTGCAAAAAAATATAAACTGAAGTTGTCAAATTGAGTAAAAAATATATTTCCCTCTGAATTATAATGTATAAAGAAAGTATAAAGAAGAAAATAGAAAACACTAAAGAACCTTAACCCTCATTGTTGTCTTCCAGTCCACCATGAATGTGGCTAAATTGAAAATGTCACTTTTTCCAATGTTTTTGACAGTTCACAACATGTTTTTGTCACTTTTCTCAACGCTTTTTTTTAAATTCATGGTCATTAAACCTAATTTAAATGACATTATACCCAATTTCTGAGTTAAAAAAGCCAAAATTATTCATTGTTTTAAGATCAGAGGATGTTGAGTGGATCAAAGACTGTTTTATGTCAAACTTTAGTCTGACACTGTTTTGAAACCATTAATTTTTTTTCTTCCAATTGCTATAAAATTGAATAAAACACCCAAAATTCAATGAAAGTAATCATTAAATGTACCTGCGAAGATTGTTATATGGGTTCCGTCCAACGTCCATACATCATGCATCCATGTTGTTTTTGGGCAATTTGGTTGTAAGAAACCCATATTTCTGATATAAAAAACTTTGAAAACGGGTCAAATTTGACCCTAAGACAACACAAGGGTTAAAACTGTGATCACTTGGACACTTTAGCTTGTTCTCTATTGAGATATACAGCAACAAAATATCTATAGATTTAATTGAAGGGAGTATCAGGGTGTTGTTCAGCACACCCACACATTGTTGCATTACAGTAAGATTTGAAGATAAGTTTTAAAGAACATACTACAAGAAAAGTTAATGTAAAAGTCAGAAAGTCTACCCTCAAACATGACTTCCTTTTTTGGTTCTCTTAATGAATTGCAGGAGATACAGTATATCAGGCACAGTTCTAGGTAATATAGCATTTAGAAGAAATATGATATACCTTAGTTTTATCAGATGAAGATGTCACACTCTTTCAATAGATAAACATCCAGAACTGGAGAATGAACATAAAATATTTAACTCGTATCAAAGCATTTAAAGCATATATAAGAGGAAAAATAAAAAAAACAATGCCAAAGATGTCCTAGAGAGATTACAAAAAACAAAAAATAAAATCTAATACTATATCTAAAAAGTCACATGGCAGTTCTTAAGGTCTTGATTTCTACCTCTCCCATAAACATAATAAAAATAATCAACAATTTTAATTATACTGTTAAATGCATATACATCTGACTTTTTACAACATCATTATAACCCAGTGCCCTTTCTGAAACCATCAAGGTTTAAAGTTAATCTACTGAACAAAAAGAGAGAAAGAAAACTACTGTATTAAATCACATTAAAATGTTCAAGTTCAGCAGGGCATTGTGTCTGAAAACTGTTTGCTGTTTGGTTTGCGAGGGTTGTGCATGTCATATTATCAACCATACAAAGTGGCGTGACTTGCGCTCCTGTCTCGTTGGGTGTGTACCTCAGCCCACAGTAGGGAGGGGGACTCCATGGGAGACAATGCTTCAGCTTGTATTTCATTGAGCCATCGGGGTTATATCTGATTGCCCTCAGTTCACGCACACTGGCATCCTCTGTTCCCTTTCCTGGACTGATTGATTTGCTGTGGCAGTGGCTTTGTCAGGCTGAAAAAAAGAGAACAGTTCAGGTAGTTCACACTACAGGGTCTGGGGTTTAGCTCTTGCTTAATTTATGAAGGAAACATATCCTGCTGGCATGAACATCCTGATTTCTTGTCTTCCTTTTATGGGAGTCACACTTCATTTGCATGTTCAAGTACTCTGTGGTTACTGGTAAATCCAAGGAGGTCATTTGAGGACTTGGAAATGATATGTAGGGATGAGATTTCCCCTGCTGACAAACTGCAATTTATTCTGCGCCATACATGTAACATTACTGTAGACCATGTGGGAAACTGTGAGGTTGCTCATAGAATCTTTTGCTTTATGGTGAGGTCTGGAGTCCAGGGAACACAGCAGGGCTGGGCTTTTACATCCATCAATATGACCAGCACTTGAAGTATTTATTTAGTTGTCTTCCTTTGTCCACTGTGCTACTTCTTTTCTTCTGGAGATGATCCTACCATTCATCTTCACTAATATTACCAGCTCTAAAAAGCAACATCTGTCGTATTGATCGCTCATAGGGGAATTGAGTGAAGTGAGTGTAATGTTGACACACACTCATAAAACTCATAAAGGGAGTTAAAAAGTGCTCACCAAGCTTTCTCCCCTCCCTGCTGATCTACAATAATAAGAACGGAGACCGTTCAATACTTCTTGAGTCTTTTTACAAACAGATCCGACATGATTTTCCTTCTCAGCTTTCTTGGGCTTGGCCCAGTGTAACACAGGCCACTCCAGCAGGCTGAAAGGTGGCAGAAACATGCTCTTGCACTCACTTTTTCTGTTACAAGTTCCACATACTGTAGTGGATAAGACATGATCCCTCTCCAGACCTCTCTAGCCCTTCGTCTGACCTACATTAAGCATCATGAGTGTCATCGACCACCCAGCCATGGACAACCACTTTCAGCTGAGTCCATATTTTTCTAAAAGTGCTTGAAAATCTGGTCATCACTGCTGAACTCAGTGCAGAATAATTCTTTTTTTGTCCAGCAAAGGCAAAACCCTTATTCAAAAAAGCATGTAATGTGATTATTGCCTAATGCAACTATAATGTAACACTTTAAAAAGCATTTTTTTATTTATTCATAATATATATTTTAAGCAACACTAAATGCAACTAGGAGCAGTAATATATAAACCTACCTAGGTTCCCAAACTGACCACTTTAGTGTATTATTTGGTGGTATTAATAATTATTAAGGCAAATAAATGTAATTTATGTTAATCAGCATTAGAATAAACATAACATAACTATCAATGCAGCTTGAACAATGCTATAGCTGCGAGGAATATGAAATGCCAAGTTCACTGCTTGTGAGAACAACCTCATGGAAGTGACATTGGACTATTTTTCATTGTATAAACAAACTAAACTTGTTAAAGCAAGTAATTTGGCTTTTTCAAAGTCATTCTATTAAGCTGAGACGGATTCCATATTCTGTTAGCGCACAGAGCACGCATTTTGCATCTTCAATGTTCAATCTATTGAAGTATTTCCATGCAAAGCCGGTGGCAGACTTAAGTGCTGTTAGCCTTATTTAGATGGTAGAGCCTACAATAGATTTTGGTGGGCCAAAAGGAAGTTAATTTTGTGCTGCCGAGTTTTGAATCCCTGCCGACCCCGAGAATTCCATACATGTAAATGACTTATGTAAAGGACTGTATTTCTGTAGTGATATGTATATTTTTTAACTAGTTCCCGTTATCTTTCTCATTCAAACTTCATTCAAACATCGAAACATTCAGTACGATTAGGAATCAATTGTTGATATTCACAATTTTCATAACTTTTATAATTTCAGAAATATTAAACATTTTCCATGACATTTTTTGTGAACATGTAACATAGCTTTTGTACATTCTGGGTGTTATTCAAATTTTAAATCCCATTTAAACGTTTTGAAATATTCAACATTCTTTAAAGCTTAGTGAAATGCCTTTTTACATTATTGTGTTCTGGAGGCAATGTTTACAGCTAGAGTGGATGACATCACACCATATAGTGGGGAGAAGCTTTAACAACTTCTAAAACAATATTTTAATATTGCTTTTGCTCATTCATTTGGTCTAACTGCGTGTCAATCACTGCTCATGCACACAAATTCATTCTCCCTTGTGGGGGGGAGGGGCTTAGGAGACTGTTTGGGCTTTAGCAGAAAGAGGGGGAGGGACTGAGAAGTTGTCAATGTTCAAATTCTTTGGCTAAGTCCTGGATCTTCACAATCCTACCTACAGCACCTTTAATGGAAGCAAACGGATTTACACATTTGGCTCCGTGAGCCTGAACGTGACATGAACTCCAATTAACTGCCCAATAGAAAATAATGCTAACTGAATCCAAACGTTTCTAGACGCAAGCAGACAGTACTAGTTTTGTAAATTGTTCCCACACTCACATTTCTGAAACTACACAAACCAATTTCACACACTGTGTTTATGAGAGTGTCTTACCTCTTACGGTAAAAGATAAAAGCGATAGGACTTACGGTTTTTGAATGGGAAGCAGAAGTCTGAAAGATGCGCCTCAATTCATTTTCTCTGAGATTACTCTGTCACTTAGCAGGAGCCATCGCTATGGTAACCGCTGACTGCAGCTAGACAGGCACAGGTGCTTAAGATTAGCTAATTAGTAGCAGTTTGACACACACACACACACACACACACACAAACCTGAATTTCTGAAATGCCATCATAATCACAATTTACTTTAATAATTTGAATTCAATAATTCAAGACGATAGTTTTATTCTCTTCACAAAATGTATTAAACTTATGACAATATAACTTAAGCTCCCTTGACCTTAAAGTGATTGCTAATAAAATCTTACAGTAAGGTAGAATTTGGAAAAAACTATTTTGTACTCTTTTCTCTCAATGGTCACATGAACCTCACTTTGAACTGAGCAGAATACCAAAGTGTGCAACTTGACAGCCTGTGCATAGGGAACATCGTGATTATTGCAGAGACCAAAATACAGTCTGAGGTCAGGACCACAATCTGTCTTGCAGGCTGACGTGACTTGGGAGTCCCAGAGGATCAGGGGGCCTTGGCCTGCGGATGCCCCGGCAATCATAACCACCCTCAGGGGTTTATCTGTGTTGTGGGGAATCCTTAGAAAAAGAAAAAAAAAACATGCAGCACGCCTGTCATTTCTGCATGTCAGCAGTTTAGTAGAGTTTAGATGATTGATCTGGGAGTATTGAAGGATTTGAAGTTTTTTTTTGCTTCACTATACAGAAAATACATTCATACTAGACTGTGCTCATTTAGATGGAACACAAAGCTTTTGCTTCATTCAAGAAAGACCATAAATACCATGTCATTCCTCTCCCTAAATAATAACCACTAGAAACTTGTATAGCTAATAAAGTATGCTACTATTTTTATGTTTTAATTAATTCTCCCTCGTCCATATGTCTGGGCTGGCTATTAAGCCAGCGTGATGATAGACCTAACAAATATGGAAATATGATTCCCAATGGAGAGCTTAATGATCTGAGTATGCTTCAAGATAAATAGGGCTTTTGCAGCGTTGTTTCAGAAAGCTCATGAAAGATATAGCACGCTGGTTCTTTACCGACACTTCAGAGCTCATGTCAAGTTTGACTCACCACTGGATGGCAATAATGACAAAATGATGCCTAAAATCATAACTTTCTAAATCATCCAGTGCATTTCTGCCTAAATATATGTTTTATTTAAAGCTTTAAAGCACTGTTGCATTGCTCCATTGATAATCTAACTACATGTTAACTGCTGTACATTGTTCTACTAATCCCTCTAAATCTAAATACAACTTTATATGAGATGATTGCATGATTGTATTATTGCAAGTGTTCCTAATAGGAAAATGAGCCCTTATCTTATTCGCATAGATAGTTGACTATTAGTTTGATGGGATGTCACAGTGAGATATTTCCAGGACAGCTACATTAGAGTTTAATGCAGGGAAAGAATGTCAGCTGTCAAAAGCATCATTGGTAAATGTCAGGTCATGTCAGCTCCTCAGACTCAAAGAGAAAAGTCTTCTATCTGCTCACGATTTTGTACCATTGTTAAAGAGTCATACATAGACAAACCTCTTATGTTAAAAGCAGTAGCCAGTAGTCTTTAGCAATTCGTCTGCAGTCATGCTAGCAGCTGTAAGGCTGTACAACAGTGCTTTAAGCTAAATGCTAAGGTCAGCATGCTAACATGCTCACAATGACAATGATATAGATAGGGTCACTGTTCCAGTATTTATTTCCAGTTTGAAGCTTTATGTTAGTGATTTTGTTGCAGGCTTGCTGCTGCACCAGTACATTCTCTAAAACCACTAAAAATATTGCTTTACCTGACTTGTTATCAGGGTTAAAGCTAATGAATAACTTTTCTAACGAGGTCACTCTACATGGACAGCAGCTCATGGTACAGCAGCTACAAACGAATTGCCTTATTACAAATTACATGTAAGCAAAAATAATGATATGTATGTAATATGGGAATGAATAAAATTTTTCTTAAACCCAACATTTACTTTCGTCTGCCATGTTTCTGTCAAGTTGGCAAGTTGTGTACCTACATTTCTCTTTCAACTTGGGGTGGCATTTACATGAATTTTCCTACACTACATGAATGCAGCATTAGCATGCCAACATTAGCTAATTAGCCCTAAACACAAACTACAGCTGAGGCTGTTGGGACTTGGTCTTGGTTTTACAGGTATTTGATCATAAAGTATTGAGATTTTGACTTGATGATGGCGCTTAATGAAAATTTCACCAAAGGAAACCTCCAAGGTATTACAGCTCATCCTGAGGGGGGTATGAATGCCTGTATTAAATTTATAGTTGAAGACATTTCATTAAAAATACCAAATTTGAACCTCATGGTGGAGTTACTAATTGACATTGCCAACCCAAGAGCCATGCCGCTAGCATAGCTATAAACCATTGCTCTTATGCAGTTATAAAATATTTAATATTAGAGGGATCCAACAGCTTTATGAGAGCTCCATATTCTGTATACGCCCACAGAATCCCACCTCCCCTCCAACATTGGACAGTACAGCTGGTAGAGTTGGTGCAACTTTCTATTTTTGAGACGCTTTGTTTGTTTAGAAAGAGATATAAGGCAGATGGCAAGAAAATCTAAATAAGAAACTTTGTAATGTGTACCACATTAAAAATGAATTAATGTTAGAAAGAAGCCACTGCATTGTGCACAGACAGAATATTATCATCCCTTTGGTGTTTGTTGGTTGGGTTGTACAGTAGGATATCCTGCTTGAACTGATAAATGTGCTGTACCCACATGTCAGCTGAGTTGTCACTGAAAACCAAGCAAATCATATTTAATTACAGGAAAAAAAAAAATGCCACTTGTATTAACACGGCCACTGGATATGTTAAATATCACCCGATATCCCACGTTGAGGGGAGCTGCTGAGAGATGTTAGCAGATATCCACACTGGTCATGCTGCATTACACATGCTGGCCTGCTGTCCTCATAATCTCCATGCCATCTGGTGGGGAACCTCACTGTCCCCCTGCACCTCTGGCACATCAGTATTCCTCTCACACTGAGCCAGGGAGACCAGTGTGTGTGTGCAACATTCCTTGGAAACATAAAAGAGTCAACACCAGTGAGGATTAATCGGATGGCTACAGGGCCCCACCTTCAACAAACCTGGCCCACTTCAGGTAATGAGAACACTTACTTTTTAATCTTCTTCATTTTCATCCTCGCTTGTGTGCGTTGCCGCCCCCACACAAAGTCAGCATCCTCTGATGTTGTCCACAAATGGATCCACAATTGTGGCTTCATGCCTTTGTTAAGCGTGGGCTAAGATGTCCTGTTGCCGTTGATGTAAAAGCGGAAATTCTTTCATGATCCTGAAAACATATCTTTTGGAAAATGGGTATTGTCATCCCTATTAAAGGCCTAAATGACGTGAAACAATGTGACATGAAAGTCATATTTTTTTATTGACTGAACCGTGCCTGAAGCTCATTCACACTGTTCATATTTCCTCTGTCTTCATTACACTAACAACTATAGTTAACCAAGTCATCGCAACTTCAGGCGGGTCTTCTCTGTCTCCCTTGGCTCCGTTTTTCAGAAGAAGAACCCAGTCAGCATAAGTTTGCGACTCTCTCGACTGGTGCTTCAAACAGTGTTTCAGGCTTTTAGTACGAGCTGTGATCAAAGGCCGATCCTTTTTCCTCATATCTGCCTGGCCTGTCATTAGTGCCACACTAGGAAAAGATTTCGATCATCAATGTATCATTTCATCAGTGTTTCCAGTTTTAAATTTGACTACAACAGTGGTGTTTAGGATAAATGTGTCATAATTTATGGTGTGATGTGTTAATATTGGTTATTGCATGTATGTGTAGTTTTTGTTAAAGTAAGAAGATCAGTTAGGTTAAGAAGACCAGTTAAACCTGCAAAACCATTTTCTTTGGCTGTTATGAGATTGTGAAAACAAGTTGTGAACACAACATTGACACATCCCTTTTTAAGTTGATATGCCAAACAAACAGTTGCTTATTTACACATCCAGCAGTTATATTAACATTCAGCGTTGGGTCTTACACTGCAGGGTAAATGTAAATCTGTAAACGTGAAAATTCAGTAAAATGTGTGGTGAATTGTCTAGCCAAAACAGTATGTATTTAGAATCCTAAATGTTTTCTATTGATGGTAATTTTTTGTTTCCAATGCAGCTGTCTTGGCACAATTATCCCTTGAAGAACAATAAAGTTTGTTTTAATCTTGATAGAAACCTTCTTATAGACTCAAGATGGTTCTATTCTGCAGCGCAGTGATGAAGAAGTCTCAATAATACCCACTTGTAAGTCCTGTACAACTTACCTCACCAGCAGTCATTGCAAGCCTGAAAGGGAGGAAATTCAGATATACTGAATTTGACGTAAATGAGGCAAAAATAAAGAATTGCATTTGACTTGTTTCATTTCCATCCACAATCCCCATGGCCATTATTATAATTCAAAACAGTGAAGTTGATCTTTTGTGTTTATAGCCTATAGATACAGGATACAGTGCATCATGGGAATTATGACTGAAAATATAGACTGAAATACCTTTTTCTTAACATCCACAGTGTTAGTGCTCCATCACCAAACCTTTAACTATTATCCTCCGCTCAGTTCATTCCACTTCCTTGTTTTAAAAAGCTGCCTATATCTGAAACTAAAATGAAAGCTATACTTAATTAGCGTGGCTGTTTTTAGGGTTGGGGTATGGGGGATAGCTTAACATGTACATGATTAAATTCAGTGCATGATACAAGTGTCTGTTGCCATGGAGATAAAGGGAAAACTGAGATTTAATTTTGCCCTAACCTTGGCATATTTTATATTAGATGTGATTTGAACTTCTTTGGTGTTTATATTGATTATCAATATATTCTAGGCAACCATTTACAAACAAGCATAGACATTCTTCATATAAATAAAAAAAAATGGATTGAGATGAATAAAGCCCTTAATTAACACTGTTATCTTAGTCTTTATTTTGTCACAATTGTATGTCAAATATATATACGTCTATATGACATATATTATATGACATATATAATTTCATTTCTTTACAATAGAGAAACAACATAGAGATGACACACTATTTTGGTTTCTAAGTAGAAGCTCCTTTTAAATAGTGGCATTTTTTTTCAATACACTGTTTAAGTCAAGCTCCCACTCAAGTCACGGTTTCGTTTTCCTTACTGAGTCACATGTATTCACAATGTGTTTGTCTTTGTTTCTTTATAATTTTATGTCTTTTGTTGTATCAATAATTTTTTCGTCTGCAGTTCAATCTGTTCAAGTTCCTTCAAAATCGACAACCATCTGTTATTGGTCTGTGTGGCCACACAGATGGTCCCACCTGCTAATCATCCTGTGCCACCAGCAAAGGTATACAGTTATTGGAAAACAGTGTATTTGAAGCTTTACAGAGTTAATCCAATCAGCTTGTAGAGGGCTTGGCATAAGCGTTTCCAGTTCCTCTGCAGCTTGGTCCTTTGGTGGCCAAGGAGTAGTTTGCGCCTCCATACGCAAGGGACATCTGACCTTGGCACAGTCCCTGGGCTTCTCTTTGGCCTGCTGCCTTCAAACCTCTGGTCCCACCGCCTGTGTGCAGAACTCTGGCAGAATATTGGACACTTTTCCCTTCTGACTCCTGCACAGCCCCAGCCTCAAGAGTGTTTGTGTCACCGCAGTGGATCTTGCTGTGAGACCCAGACATTTTCATGTAGCTGGAAAGGCTTTTCTGTTTTAATTCCTGCGCGAGTTTCACAGTAATTTCAATGGAACAGGTTGTTTGTGCAGTGCTGAGATTCTTCCCCGACCCCAGTGTAACTGTGATGGTGGCAGGAGGGCTGACACTGTTGGGTATAACACCAGGTGCCAGCACAACAGTCTCACAGGGCAGTGAGGAAGAATTGCTGATGGGCACTGCTGTCTTACCGGCCGGCGCGGGGTGCCACTTGAGGAGCCCCCCTTGGTTCTGCTCATTGGTGTCCACGTTCCCCGCCTCGAGGTCACACGCTTGGAGTGAGGGGATGATGGGCACCGAACGGGTGTGCAGGGAAGGTGGAAGGTAGGTTGTTCCCTTATCAAGACGGGTGCACGGGACTTCGGTACATCCCTTTCGGGCTGCAAAGTGAGAGAGTGAAGTCCTGTCGAGAAAGGCACCAACCTTTCCACCAGCAGAATCACACCTTTAGGCAGAAGACAGAATAGAAATGGCAGGGTGAGAAAGAGAGACAAAGTCATTTAATATTATGACCTTTAAGTCCAAGACACTCATTTCCTAAGAGCAATAAAAGAGAGCCAGTAATAAAGAATATGGTGATAAAGCTGCCATTGTTTTGTGCTTTTTACCATTTCATTCCCCTTATTGTTCTGCAAAAAAAAAAAAAATCATCTTTCACCAACACAATTATTATTTAGGAATTGTTCATTCATAATCTTGTGTAATTATTCATAATCCTTGGCATGGGCAGTCTGTATTGTTGCTGCATGATTGTTTAACTGAGAAATCCTTCTCTCATGACTGCCTTATCGGAGATTTAAGGCTTTAGTAGCACAGCTGGTGAATTCTTGACCCTGGTCTGTGTGAGTACGTGGTAAAAATGTGTCTCCTTGAACATGTGTGATGAAACATTTGTCTCTATAAAGTGACATGTGGGGTGAATCCCGTTTTTGTAGGTGTGAGAGTCTCACCGTGTATGTTTGCATGATGAAGCATTCAACCATCAGGTATGAGTGAGGTATCACGAATCAGTGCCGACAAGCTTGAAAGGCATCATGTTCAGTATGAAAATAATACAGCAGAGCAGGGAAACTTATCCAGAGTCAAGTGGGTAAGTTTGTATAGGAGTTGAATGTGCACAAGAGTTAATATTGTTACTGAAGACTCAATTCACATTTAGAATCACCCCGGCAAAGCCTTAGGAGACAGCCAGTGTTATTGTCAGCCTTCAGAGACTGTTTGTAGCATAACCAAGTTTAAATAATTGAATTACTTTCCCACTCCTCCCTCGGTATTAGAAGGGCAATGGCAAGCTGGAGGTAAATCCGGCAGATCAAAACATATCTAAAAATAACTCCCAAAGCAAATTTGCCTTCAATTCTGTCCTTATCTGTGATGGGTAAATATATGTTTTGACACTGGATAATGAAACTGACAAATCCTGTGGGTATTTGTTGTCACAAAATGGAAAACATGGCAGAGTATTTTTTTTTCATGTTTGCTTGCTGCTCTCGTCTCTTTTTTTTTTAACACTTTTCTTCTGCACTCTGTGCCTCCATCTTTCCTTCGTTGCACTCTCATCATCTCTGCACAATCTTCCTTCTTCCCTCACTTTCCCCTCTCTCGCTCTCTCACTCTCCTTTCGAGCTCCCATTTCTCATTCTCAGAGATGAGAGGGTGTATCCATGGCAACAAGGGAGAGGTGGGTGCTTGAGGAGGAGGAGGAGGAGGGGGTTGTAAGCTTGGTAGCGTGTTGTATGGCTGGTAAGTTGAGAAAAATGCCATCTCAACCTCCTGTAGGCCAGCAAAATGTACTTGACTGATGTATCTGCAAGGGAATTATCAATGGCTAATGAGATCTTAAATGTTTAACTGTACAAACACAATCTTATCCCCAAGAAGATGAGAAGCCCTCTCATTTCAGCTCTTCTCCTAAACACTTGAAAACGCTGTGGTAGGTTAAATTGCCTATAGCTTACAAGATTCCGCCTTTGTGATTTTAAAAAGGAATTCTCATTAGTTTCTTCAGCACTTTGTTTATTTGTTATTCTTTGTGTGCACACAAGTGTGTATGTGTATTAAGAGGGAAACTGTTATGTCCTGGAGGATCTCCCCGCACAACCATTTGAAAGAACTGCAGAGCTCCATGGAGCTTTGTTTAAAAATGTAAATTATGGAAATAGGTCACATAAAGAGTTTGGCAGCTTGCAGTGCATCTTACAAGCCACTGCAGCGCTCAATCGGGTTGGCAAGCTAATAAAAACATTGCAAGGCACTTTTAAGTGCGTGGAATGCACGAGGGACATTACTGCTTTAATGACAAACGTTTCTGAGAACAGTGACATCGCTCAAGTTGCACATGCTGACAGCAAATTAGGCTGTTCCTGAGTCATATGCTAAATAGGACTGCCTTACTCAGGCTTGAATATGCTCTCCTCTGCATCTGTAAATAAAACCTGCAATAATGTAATGCTTTTAGTGCTACTTGTTTAAGAGAAAAATGCCAGCCTTATATTATGCATGTACTGTATTCTTCTTGAAACAGTGAAAGATAAATGTTTTCCAGCTTTGGTATATGTTACATAACAATCAATCTTATTTATAATCTGTAAAAGATTGTTGAGGTAAAAAGAAAAGATTCAACTAAAATACTTTGTCTCTACATGGATCATATCCTCCCTCCTTGAGAACACTGGCAAACATCCCTCTTTGATAACAAACGTGTCAGGGAGGATTTCACATCAAGCTATTTTTCTGAACCCATGCCAGTGAGGATCATCAGACTGTACTTTTGAAATGTGTTAGTTATTTTAAGCCCCCAGATAGCCAACTGGCGAGAGGTGGCTCTGCCAAAAGTCTTCTCTGCTTGTAATGCTTCCTGAAACAGTGGCAGTAGCTGTGCTTCACTTTTGATAGCCATGAAAATAGGGCAACTCGCTGTCCTTACTCGACATCAGGACGGGCACGATGAAAATTAAAGATGTGCTAATGCCTGAAATGAATCTTTTGCAATATGTGGTCTTGTTCTAGAAGACTGCAGTCACCCAGTAATGCTCCATGTTCAGCTTGTTTAGACAGAGCATTAGCCAAAATCAACCCATTCTGGACATCTTGAAATGCATTCACTCATGCATCATCTGGTAATTAGCTTTGGAGCACTGTTGTTGATAAAACCCTACAGATAAAACACATTTTCATTCACAGCAACAACCCAATGGCAAGTGTAGGGTGGATTACACACAGACTCATTTCCTGGACTTCCCCAGCACCATGATACTGTTGAGCAGTTGGGATCAAGTGTGTTCTCCAAATTAATTGTGACAGTCCCAGTTGAAGGAGGGCACAGCAGATCTCATTTATTTCCCCGGATCAGATTTCATAAGCTACTTCGCGGATTTGAACTGTGAGCGTTTCAGTTATAAACTCATTTCTCCCAAAATTATCCTTCTGCCACTCCAACTTAACCTCAGTTAGTCCAGGGTTCAGTATCACTGAACCGGCTATCTGACATCAGTGTAGAAAGGGGCAAAGACAATTTCCTCTTTGAGGATCAAACAAACTCATCAAAACTAACAAAAAAAAGAAAGAAAAAGTTTCACCTTCTTATGGACTCCATGTCTGTTGAATCGTCCTCCTGCAAGTGTTTGTAGACCAGGCCGTTTACTCTGGATCCATCAATGAGATTCGTTGATATTTTGTGTTTCCCTCTGGAAATGGGTGGGGTCCTGAAGTAATTACTTTCCCTCCGTTGTCGGGCAGGACTGAGTGAAAGGGAACTACTCCTGTAACCAGAAAGGAAACCAATAAGTGGGGGAGGGGCTGAATATTACAGATTTAACACACTATTTTACAAAGGTTTCACAAATTTAAACAGCACTCACTAATTCATGTACCAAAAGTTTGGACACACCTTCTCATTCAACGTGTTTCTTTATTTTCATGACTATTTACATTGTAGATTCTCACTGAAGGCATCAAAACTATGAATGAACATATATGGAATTATGTACTTAACAAAAAAGTATGAAATAACTGAAAACACGTCTTATATTTTATATTCCTCAAAGTAGCCACCCTTTGCTTTTTCTGATAACTCTGCAAACCCTTGGTGTTCTCTCAATGAGCTTCATGAGGTAGTCACCTGAAATGGTTTTCACTTCACAGGTGTGCTTTGTCAGGGTTAATTAGTGGAATTGTTTCGTTTATTAATAAAAAAGCAAAGTGTAGCTACTTTGAAGAATCAAAAATATACGACATGTTTTCAGTTATTTCACACTTTTTTGTTAAGTACATAATTCCATATGTGTTCATTCATAGTTTTGATGCCTTCAGTGAGAATCTACAATGTAAATAGTCATGAAAATAAAAAGGAAACGCATTGAATGAGAAGGTGTGGCCAAACTTTTGGCCTGTACTGTATCTCATCTTCTGTGTCCATTGATGTATAATGGACTGGACTGGATTGACCTTTGATATTTGATGGGAAAAAAAGCATCATATTCCACTTACAATTGACTCTGTACATTGGTGACCTTGTTAATGAAGTGTAAGCTTCAGACTTGTTGTGAAAAGAATAGTAATTTACCAATGCAAATTACACACACATTAAATAATCTGGAACACAGCTGTACTGCTCCTTTAAGGATAGTTAACTCCATAAACTGTCGTCCTTGATAAACTGCTTGACTAGCATCAAGCAGTGGTTAAGTGACAACTATTTGCTGTTGAGCCTAGATAAGACGGAAACACTAATTATTGCCTCTGAAAGTAGTGTCCCACTGATTAGGCAGCATATTGGTGCTTTAGGCTCGTCTAAGGAATTTAGGTGTTGGTTTTGATTCTGCGATGTCCTTGGAGCATTACGCCAAACAGTTAATCAGAAACTGCTACTTTCAACGAGGAACATTACAAAACTCTGAACTTTGTTGTCGAAGGCTGAATTGGAAATGATCATCCATGCTTTTATCTCGTCTCGTTTAGATTATTGCAACAGTCTTTTTATATGTTTGAGCAAGAAAGCTTTTCCGTCTGCAGGTTGTTCAGAACTCCGCTGCGAAGCTTTTAACTCACACAAGCAAAAGAGCGCGCATCACTTCACTGAATTCATTTTAGAATTCATTTTAAAATTCTGGTCCTTACTTTTAGAGCCTTGCCTGGACAAGCTCCTCCTTATATGTCTGACCTGATACAGTGTCACACTTCTTCCCGGTGTCTGAGGTCATCAGGTCAGATATTGTTAGTGATCCACCGCACTCAATTTAAAACCAGATGGCATTGATCTTTTCAGGCAGTGGCATCCAGGCTGTGGAATGCACTGCCACTCTCTTTATGTTGTTCAAATGCTGTTGATTGTTTTAAAAAAGCAGTTGAAGACTTGGCTATTCAAAAGGCTTTTAGTTAGACATGGGCTTTTATGGCTGTCTGATTTGATATACTTATGTTTTACTTGTATTCTGATGTCTTCTATTTATCATTTTCCAATTTATTGTAAAGCACTTTGTGGTATTTATCTGTGAAATGTGCTATATAAATAGACTTTACTTACTTAAAAAACTGCTTAAATGTTACTTTATGAGAACTACCTTTTTGCTTAAGCTTGAAAGCCTCCTGAAGTCAATACAATTGTATATTTCTTCTTATTTCCACACACATGAAAATGACCAGAATATACTGTAGATATCCTGCTGCCGTGAAGGATCGAAGCGGCAGTCTTAAGAACCTGTTTTTCAATTGTTCTGTGGGCAGCGGGTGGACGACTTCAAAGCAGATCCCTGTACTCTAATATAAAGCCATGACATCAAATGTGATCAAAGTTCTACTGAACTATACTACAATCTGATGTGTATATCATGCAAGGTCAAGCAGCTCCTACAGCACATGTGGGACATGGAAATACAAATGTTTAGTTTATTTGGCATTGCGGCAGCCACACAAATATGTTGAAGTGTGTTTAGTAATCGAGATGTCCAAACTTTAAGATTTTCTAGCTTGTCCTTAAACTGAACTTCCTCATTCCTTTTAATTCATGCAGTAAACTAAATAGTCCAGCAGACTTCTTAATAATTGATAGCTGACGAGAACACTGTGCAAAAAAGATTTCAGCTATAACAATTTCCAAATGTCCGTGGCTGTGGAAAAATAAGCATAGTTAATGTTGGCTCAAGTCTTCACCAGCATTAGCATTTTTATCGACTGATGTAAAAAGTTGGTAGAATAAAGCTGAATTATGTCTGTTTTGTTGGCCGATTTTTTAATTAGGATTAATTGAAAGCTGGAAAAATCCAAATATGTTTTTGGGAACACTATCACCAGGCTGTTGTAATTATTGAATGTTAAGGTCTAAAACTGAAAGGCAGTTGCTTATCTCTACAATTCACCGACAAATGTACATCCTCCTGATGTTAAATGGGTAAGTCTGGCTGTGAGAGTAATCCAGCACATATTTTATTAAATCCTTTACTGTTTGTGCCTCTTTCGGACATAGTAGAGAGAGTCAGAAACGACAGAGGAGACAGAGGAGGATGACATGTGACACGAGTAAACACCCTTCTCAACAGAACCAGCAGGATACCCTGACACAGCACTTAACTAATTTAGGCCTATGCATATGAAAAACTCTAGGGATGTCTGTGTTTGGTCCATAGTCTTTTCTCAACAACCACTTGATGGATATTTTGGTTTTTTTACAGACAAACATTCTACTGATTTTAATGATCCCCTGGCTTTTCCTCTAACTCCATTCATTTATGACAAAATAACCTACCTGCAAAACTACTATTCCCATCAGCCTTAGATGCACTTTGTGTTTAGTGCTAATTAGCAAATGTTAGCATGCTAAAAAAAACTAAACTACCATGTTGAACATTATAAACATATCTGCTAAACATTAGCATGTTATCATCATCATTGCAAGCATGTTAAGTATGCTGAAATACTAAACTCCAATGGTGAACATGGTAAGCATTATATCTGCTAAACATCAGCATGTTAGCATCATCATTCTGAGCATGTTAGCATGCTAAAATACTAAACTACAGCAGTTAATATGGTCAACATTATATGTGCTGAACATATTAGCATGCTTAAGTTCAAAACACCACTGTGCCTAAGTGCAGCCTAACAGATGGAAACCCTAACCCTAACTATTTTTTGGTTTAAGAGTATCTGTTTTTTTTGTCTTACTCTTATGTCTTTATTGTCAGTGATTTATGTGATGTCTACATTGTTTAAGCAAAATCCCAATTCAACAGATATACTGTACATTCAAGCATGTTAATCAATCTACACATGCTCATACCCAGTGATAAAGCCTTTGATTCACAGGTAACCTTCTGCAGCAGTATTGATGGGCCATATTGATATGCTTTTATGGGGCATTTCTCCTGATAGCTCAAAATGTGGTCCACTTTTCTCAGGTCAATAGCTTAAAGCATCTCAACATCATCCATCACAGCCTAGTTCTCCCCTGCCTCTTCCTACTCTGAGAACAAGCTGAACAGGTGATTGACTGTCAGCTGCCCTCCAAGAAGCACCTGCATGACACTGTGGGGAAAAAATAAAACAGAGCGAGTTGGCACCCTCCCTGCAGCCACACATGACAATCTTTTGGAACAAACTTTCCTCTGTACACACACAACCTCTGAGTTCCCCATTATCTCTGCAAACATAGCTGTCTCTATAATCACTGTTCATCCTGTAGGCCTACTGTATGTCCTCACTACATAAGGCTGAAAGTTTGTCTAATGCACACACAATAATGTAATATGACTTTACAAAAATATGTGGAGCTTTACGCACAGCCTGTTCTCAGAAAAGTTACAACCCTCTTATCCAAAATTGCTTCCAATGCTGCTCACCACCACCAGATCAAGTAAAATGTAGACATTTACCATCAATCAATTAGTGATTTGCCAACAATGAGTGTAATAGATGCTAAGGGAAATACATTTTTGTGAAATGACTTCTTTCACATTGTGTGTCTGAATGTCATTAACTTTCAAGTGTGCCTTCACCCATACCATCAAAGCAAATGAAGCTTTTCTGTAAACATCCCAGATAGGGCCATTGTATCACGCTCTATACCCACATCCCTGTGTTCTTCTGAGGATTTAAAATGGCAGCATTTAATACTGACTGCTGTGAGCACAAAGCTCAACTGCTTCCGAGATCCCTCGTAGCAAGATGTTAATTTTGTTGAATCTTCATTTGAAAGATGGTATGAAAGGAATTTGGTTCAATCAATGTTTAACTCTGCACATTCAAATTTGCTTCTACTCACAGTATGTCTCCTCTTCCCTATCCGTGTGCAATTCAGAATCTGCATGAGCACACATTTAATCCTTTTGCACAATTTACTGGACATTCCATGTAAATAAAGCCATCTTCTTTCCCAACTATTTTAACAGACTCTAATTTTCATTTAATTAAACTAGCTATACCAATAATCCTCTATATTTTCTACCATATTGCAGGATGATTACATTTCTCACTTGGCTGGCTCTCATGTCTGGATATAGTGAAATATATGAAAAAAGAAAGAAGAGGATGTCGCATTGTCACCTGAAGCGTTTCCCTTTAGACAGCGCTCTGCTGAGAATAGGTGGGGTTACTGTTGATGTGCCTGGTGCCACGCTGTTGCCCTTAACAGACGATCCGTGAGAACTGCAGCTCTGCAAAACATGAAGAAGAATAGTGCATACAGGGACATGGTAATTGTGCCTTCAGGATGTATCTTCCTTACTATCCTCACACTATGAGAAAGCTACTTTATTATAGTTTAGCTTGGATTTGAAAAGAAGATGGTCAGGTGTAAGCGATTATGTAAGTCAACACAGGAAATATGCTCAGGGTATAATACATAATGCTGGGGATACAGTAGGCCTATGTGGCTTAACAGCAAGTCCCTAACAAGGTTTAAGTCCCCTGTCAGGTTGAGGATGTTCCCTCACTGATGTATCCTCCCCCTTAGTCAGGCAGAGTGTCTTTAATTACACTTTACATTTTAAAGTGCAGATTAGGAGGGGACACTTTGTGAATAAACTCCACCATGGCCCTCACAGCACTCCGGCTGCAATAAAGAATTAATCCCACACAAGATTACATTAATTGTTTCCTAAAGAATTCCCCCGCTCAATTCTTTCCCTCTATTCTTATCAAAATTAACACCCTTATCTTACAACAGGCCCGACACAGGGCTGTGGCACAGCGGCCATGAATGCCCCAAGAACCCCCCTGTGAGACACTACTGTAAGTCACAAGATAATTCTGTTATTCCAGTTACATTACATTCTGCACTGTCCCTTTCTCTCTGTCTGATTGTACATCATTAAAGAAACTGCATGTGACTTAGAGCCAGTTCAGGGTTCTCTTGTCCGATAAGCCTCTTTTTCTCCCTTACACCCTTGACTCCCAGAGGGAGCTGTTACTGCTGTTCGCTAGTTGTGCGAGAAAATAGGATTATTTTGGCCACCCTCTCGTATACCCTGCAGGTGGAGAACGCCTCACTTTCTGTAACAATTACCGCTGCAAACTTTCCCGGAGGATGGTATCTATGTCAGGGGATAAAATAAATAGCTTGAGGCAGACAATGGCAGACCTGTGTGATGTAACCCATTTCACTTGTTCCCTCGTATCTCACTTTTGCCTTGTTTTATGCCACTTGTGAAAACCTTGGATAAACACAATGTGGATTTATTTCAAGGGGAGACAAAGGGAAAATACAGGAGCTTGACAGAAATGGAGAAACATCTATCAATATGTTAACTATCAACGACATAACAAGGAGAAAGGTAAAACCTATGCATTCAGAGCAGCATTAATGCTCCTTGGATTACCATCAAATCACAGGTCTTGAACTGTGCATAATGGGCTATTTGACCATTCTTCATGAAGGACATTCCTTGAGCTAGCAGCAGCACAAACCACTACCAGCTGTAGTTTACTGCTCAAACTGAGCAATGTGCCAACGTGACTAAAACACAATTTTGGCTTTACCTGACCAAAATGTTAATCAGCTGTTTTAGAATGATGTGCTGACATACACATTAGCATTACATTAGACAGCTTTATTTATTTTTTTAAAGCTGCACCGGCCTGTCCTTTTATTAATCATGGAGCTACCTAAAGAAGCTTTCATATCATCCCCACTGCTGTCACAATACTTGCTAAACAAGTGGCTAATATTCATCCTCCATTTTATGTTCAACCCTGGTAAATTAGAGAGACTGTGCCTTCTGTTGTTGTTTTTTAAAAAGCTATGATCAAAAACCCAAAACTTATTTTAACGCTCTAAGCGCACGGCGTGACGTGCCTGGCGCAGGTGCGTTTAGGGCATGTACGAATCCACTTTTGCTAAGTTAACGGCGCCAAGTGCATGGTTCAAAAGGGTTGTACTTAGTGTCTTAATTAATCATAGGTGTGTTTTGGGCGCAACATACACACACACATTAGTGACGCGACAGAATCTCATATTCCAGATACTGCATTGTTTTGTTACCAAATTCACTTATGAGACTTTTTATGCGAGAAATCAACTATATAAAGCTCAAATATGGGCTGTTTTACAAAAATTGATGGCTAATTGCAAATTTGGTAAGACGTGTCTGACTTTAGGAGCTCCACACAGTCTGACGAGAAAGCGGCAGCCTGCTGGGCTCCATACCCAGGGCAAAGTCACCCTTTGTGGATTAGCTACTGCACTACCGGCATAAATATAATATATTTACAGTTTGAATTTCGTCACGGCACTTATATCACAGCTATCCCAAGGTCTTACAAAGCTAACAATGGTGTCCGATTTCCATTTAATGAATTTTTGTGAACACTAGCTAAGGGTTTCGTTAGCTGCGACTGTCCCTTCAATCCTATGTGTACAGATTGCGGCTAGTTAGCTTCATTTTCGGCTTATATTTACGGTTTTAATTTCGTCACGCCACTTACATAACCTCTACCCCAAGGTCTTATAAAGCTAACAATGGTGTCCGATATGAATTTTATAAATTTTTGTGAATTTCAGAGGAATTCTAAGAGGAGGCTAGCTAGCTCTCATTGATAGAGCTACATCCAGCCGCAGGCTCTATCAATGAGACTCGCGGACAAGAGGCGTTTATTTCACCAATCGTTTGTTTAAATAACTCAACACATTATAATTACATACATTATAAGATTAACTTGAACCTGTGGTAAGAGATTGTTGGCGTAACAAGCTCGCTGACCGCGCTCTCGCTCACACACACTGGCCATTTAGCTAGCAGACAGGCGCGGGTATGGAGTGCCGTGGGCTGCCAGCCGTGACGGAGCTCTATCTACCTCAGAGCAGGCCGGAGTCCGTGAAGGAGGGCAGGCCAGGCGGCGAGGCAGCAACCCAGGCAGCACCGGCCGCTGAACTCCGACACACAGTCGGACAAAATTTGCAATTAGCCATCAATTTTCGCCCATATTTGAGCTTTACATAGTTGATTACTCGCATAAAAAAGTTTCAGAAGTGAATTTTGTAATGGAATAGCAGAGATCTGTGCGACCTAGATTCAGAAGACTACCTGATCTCAGGTCAGTTGTGTAGCCTATGTAAATGTTGGGGCATGACCGTTCTCTTAATACATCCATGGGCGTGACGAAGGTACAGGTCTTGGGAGGCTTACGTAAGCTTCTAGCTTTGTTGAGATTCGCCCGTTTTCAGCGGCAGTTTCAAAATATGAGATTTTCATAGTAAAGGGGTGTCAATGGGATTTTGAGCTTCTATGTATGTTCTATTTACCCACCGAACTGTCGTTATTCAACTATGACAAGGTAAAATCGGTTTTGCATTCTATCACTCCTTTAACTTCAGACCAGGTTTTTGTTGGTCAATGGTGCGATCACATTCCGATGCCTCAAGATAGCAATACGCCAAGAATGCACCTGAACACACCTCCTTGTAAGACCAGCACACCAATGGGCGCACAGATGGGCCCAGGTGCTTTTGCTATTTAAACGTCGTCGGCGCTGGACGGAAAATTTACAACTGCGTCAGTCATAAACTAGCACAGATACTTGCGTCGGGCTTTGTGCTGCGCTGATCCAGGTGCAATATAGGGCCCGTAGTTTTTATGCACATGAACTTGCTGGACATACTGTATTTCAAACTTTCTTTTAATTTGAAAATACTCAAAGGGAGAGCAGAAAGCAAATTCCTGCGCCTGTCCAATGATGGTTTATTTAAACCTTTCAGATATTTTTCTTTTTTTACACAAATAATGATCCTTTCCTTAGCTTCTTCTGCTAGTACTTTTTGTACATCTGATGACATAATAAGAAATCATCTTTAAAAAGAGTTAATCTTCCATAATTGGCGTTTCCTTAGTGTAAGTCTTGTCATGTAGAAAGAAACCTCAGGGTATTGTAAAATTGATTTTGGTGTGACAGAACCAAGCGTTGTTTCACACCAGAGCTTTTACTAAAATATCTTGAGGTCGTATTTTTGTGGCTTTTCATTCACAAGGTTCTGTTCTGTGGCCCTTATCATTCTTTATGCCCATAAATTATTCATACTGTAGCTCACCAGTAGCCTTGCATCATTCCTGAGGGTGACCCAGTCTCTTCTTAGAGTACAGCTAGTTAGATACCTCCAGCTTCTGGTTGAAGGGAATTGAGTTTTTCTAGTCTTGTCTTCCCAGCCTGTGTGCCCCTATTCTTTCATCTTGGTGCATGTCTGTTTCATTCCAGTGTCCCTCATGGGTATGTACCCTATCTCTTTGTATTTGAGACACAATCTTAATGCCATAGAGGTGTTGAATCTACTCTCAGAGGAAGTGGGAGTTGTTTAACAACGCAATTACATATCTCCTTTCCCTTAAAAGTGCATTGAAACAAGTCATGCTATTCTATCCTACAGTATATGACTCATATATAACACTTAAGGTCTGCATATTTACAGTTATGTGCAGGAATGTGGCTATTCAAATTTAGAATTACAGATGGAGGGAACATATGCACAGGAATGGTTCCAGATGTGCAAATATTTATAGGTATTTGCAATGACAGATGGAACAGACAGACAAAGATGTACAAATGCTGCATGAGCCAGGGCAGGTCTGCAGAGAAGTTGGATATAATAGTTCAGGGCTGTTAAGTACACATAGTATAGAGGCAGTGCAGGTGCCCAGGTGTCTATTTTAAAAAGGTGCCAAGGGTTTAGTAACCTGAGTTGGCTCAGTCCCGCAGCATTGCTGCAGAGAGCATTGTGTAACAATGATGTCAGCATATACTGTATAAGTCTTTACACTGCTACTCAGCACACCTTGAGGTAAAATGTATTGGTCTATAACAGCAGAGTTCAGGGAGTTGAAACATTTTTGGGAGGGGTTAAAGATACTTGAGTGGCACATCAGTTTATCATAGAGAGGACAAGGAAGACACTGACCGAAATGGACTTTATCCTCCCCTCTGCACCTGCCTCGACAGAGCCAGTGTTCACAGCTCACTGTGTTCATCGCCCCCCGACTCAAACACACACACAAGATGCTGAGGAGTTATGCAGCAAATGTTTTGAGCCTCTTTAAAGAACACTTTGCTCTGTTCTTCCTTGTACAGTTTTTCCATTTTGTCAGTCTAACTTATCCTTTAAAGAAAACCAAGAGAACTGCACCACCCACAGCACATGTCCTCTCCCTAGCTGGTGGCAAGCTGTGGGAGTGGGTGGAGAGAAGCAGTGGTCTGGGGTCGCTGTGTCAAATCTGTGAAAAAATAGGTTTCGCTTGTTAATCTTTCCTCGTTCGGTTCAGCTCATGCCCCCTCCTGGGTGCTTATAACCAGTGATCTTTCCCATCCCACCTTCAGCTTCCTTCACACTGTTTTATTATAGCTTGTGTTTCTGTGTTGTGGTGTTATTACTGTTATTTTGGTGTTTGCCTTCCTTCTGGCTTCCTCCCTGTGTCCAGCTCCAAATGCATTTTGTGGCTGGATAGAGGGCTTCACTACATGCTGAGGCCTCATACATTCCTGTCAACACACTCATAGTCATGATGTTAATATAATAGCCTTCTATTGTGCTTTGGGACAATAGGCCTGCGTCTGACTGAAATACATTAAACTGGGCTCGATGTGCTGAGACTGGTTTGGTGTCAATGGAAGGTGAGTTATGAATTTGTCTATGCAGTAGTGAAATAATGTGCTGTGTTCTGTCTTATCTGACTTGTATTTTACTTAAAAACAGCTACTTTAGAGCTGCAGGATTAAAATGAAATGTTGTACGACTTCTTAGCTGTCAACCGCTCAAAGCCATCTTTTCCAGTGACGCCTTCAAAAAGCTTTCACATTGTGCCAACTGCAGTTTGCGGTTGCTTGCAATTTGTGAGGGTCAGTAACACTTGGAGATTTCCACATCTATAAAGAGCAGGTGAACATTAGCACATGCAAGTGATAGAAAAGCAGTGTTGCGGCTGTAAGCAGTCCAAAAAGTGCTGCCGCGAGGGGCTAAACACTGAGAGACACACACTGTGACGCGCTCGAGATTGTATTGCAATGATTTTTTATTCTTCTTCTTCCACACGTAAAATACACTTATCATTGCGTTAATGCAGCGTGATGCGGTCAACAAAAGTGTTTGCTCCCAAACTCACCCCCTCTCTGTCAATGCCCAAAACCCAGGTGCAGAGGTGAAGCAAACAAATAGACTATAACTTCCGCTCAAACCGCGATAAAATGCCCACCACCCACAACACCAAAGCACAACACAATAATCAACGAACAACATGAATAAGACCATAAACAACAGCCAATATGTGGCTCCTACAAGCAGTGATGTGTATAACTTCCTCAAACAATGAAAGAAAGTGGCCCACTGAATAAAAAAAACAAACAGCAAAATGGCATCTTAATAAGAAGAAGAAAACAAAACGTGCAGATAATATGTGACTATTTTTCTAACACCAACGAAAGTGCTAATGCATCACTGTGATTGCACTCTTTTGATGAGACCTTTATAAGTGTGCATTAGGCTACAATTACCCTGGGATTCAGTGGAGACATCTGCCTTATCAGTGCCATCTACATCCTCCTCATGCTCTGCTATGAAGGTCTGGGTCAGTTCTCTCTCCAGTGGCTGCCACTGCAGGCTGTGGTGGCTTTCAATTAATTTCAAGCTATTTTGTTCTTTTATGTCTACACCCTGCCATTTCTTTTTACCTAAACCAGGGGTTTGTCTTTGTGAGCTTTCATCACAAGAAATTGCTACCAAAATTAGATTTTTTCTCCTTTTGGCTCATACTGTTTATCTCCAAAATGTCTGTGTTGTGTATCTTCATTAGATTAATAATTTAATCACACAACTTTTCTGAGCTGAGTTGAGGGTCACATTTTTTACAAACTGCTCCATCCTGCTGCACATTTTTACCTCTGCTTGAAAAAGAATTCGATACAGCAACTGAATGCACCAAAAACACATTTTTCACATTCTCAGGAGTAAAATACTACTAGTAAAGTGTCAACATTATTTGTCTACTATACAGTATTATTGCTGTGATTGCATGGTGAATTTAGGATCAGTGACACGCCACAGATTAGAATTTCCAATCTGCAGTTTGTCCCAGGAATCTGTCATTGTGAACATGACAAGCAGATTTTTTTCTGTATAACACATGATGCATGTATTTGAAACTCTTATTCCCCACTGTCTCTCAGCCCCTGTCAGATATGAGCGGGAACAAAAGGCTTCAGCCACTAGAGAGATTATTAAGACACACGTTGTACATCATCCTGTCAAGCACTCTAAGACTCTGTTTTAAGAGAAGTACGATACATATTAAGATTCATTTTTTTGTTTTTTATGATAATAAAGATATCAGTGGAAATAAATCAATACTCTGTAAATACTTACCTTTTGGAGTTGAAAGCTGTATTGGAGCCTGGGAGTAGATTTGGACATGAGGCCAGAGGCGTTGACACTGCAGTCCCTCAGGCTACGGCTATCAGAGAAATGAGCCTGGAGTTTTTCCCTGTGTCTTCTAGTGCAGGGAGAAAGAGAGAGAGATTGCAATATTACGAGTAAAATAAAGAAGTAATCCAGAACAAGAGGTGGTTTGTTGACAATACCGAGTGTAATTTAAGGCTACAATTAAAAAAAGAAAAGAAAAAGGAACCCCGGTGGTATACTTCACTATAAAGTGTCTGGCTCTATTAGCATTTTGCTGTGGTCAGGGTATTTCCTGCCTTCCCTCTAATGATAACACACTGTGTTTTTAGTCCAGTCATTGATTTCTATTGACCAGCTCTTTAGACACACATGTAACAGCAAGGTAGGTGATCATATTTATTGACCCGATACCCTTTCATTCCAAGCACACACACATGCACGCACGCACGCACGCACGCACGCACGCACACACACACACAGACACACACACACACTTCTATAGAATGTGTTACTTTGTTTCGCACAAAAAAAAGACAGTCAAGGACTTATAACGGTTTTAGTCAATCTAACATCTGTCAAATTTTAGGTTAAAGAGACAAAATTAGCACCAAAATAAGCACCAGTCAATATATATGGACTCATATCTGGACAGTTTTTTTTCCTAGAGCTGTAAGTGAAGGTTTGATGATGGTGAAAAGCCCTCAAACTGGTTACAAAAATAGCATTAGCAAAGATGTCTTGCACGATTGAAAATTTAATTAAGGCACTGTACTGTGAAATGTCCATTACATGCCTTTGTGATATTATTCTGTGAAAAGAAAGTAACAAAGAAAGATTTTCCAGAAACACCTCCAGCGCTTTGAACGCTTACTTTACCGAGGGAGACTAAGGAACATTTCTGGTTGGATGTTTTAATGGAGAGATAAAGTGCACGCATGTGTAATCGAATGTGACACTGATGGTGCCAGGTAGGTGTTAATTTATCCATATGAATCTGAGGAAGACTCTGCAGTTCTCCTGCTTCACAAATAGCTTAAAATTCTTTGTCATCCAATATAACTGCTTCCAATCAGTTCCAATCTTAACCATAAAGCAGCTCTTATGAACACATTGCAAATGTGCAAAAGAAACGTAAAATGACATCTTTTAGCTATGCTAAATATAAAATATCACAGTGCTCCGTCATTTTGGATTCAATTTTGATTGGATTAAAAATTAATTGATGCTTAAGACTTTTGGATTAAATGTTAATTCACCATTAAATGTTCATTCTTAAATACTAGGTTGCTAAACTCTCTCTGCAGCTGAGGCCTGTTAAATGTTTCCTGAGTAAATTACATTGTAAGAAGTTTGAATTTAAGAAGCAAATGACTAAACTGGTTGAAAAGGACAACAAACTAAACTGAAGGTTTGGTGCTGAGACCTAAACTCAATAAAATAATAAATAATAATACATTTCTTATTACTAAATAAAGGTAATTTCATAATCCAATCCAAGATAATTAGCGACTGATGGTGAATATTTGGCAAACATCAGCACTATGGTGATATCCAGTCCCACTTCCGTATGCTGCCTAATTACACATTTTTGCAGAACCATGCATAATTAACTAGCCTTTGATTTTCATTTCTTTTGGTCTTTATACATGTGAAAGTAACTCTCTTATCTCTGACTCCTCTGTATAGTCTTCAAACACTATCAAACATGCACGACTGGTTAATCTTCTCTGTGAATTACTGATACGATTGAAATTTCAGGTCTTTACTGAAGAGCAGAACAAACTTTATTGCAGTTTATTGCAGGAGAGGCTGCACTGTCTCAAAACATTTGGGGAAAAGAGTTTTAATTTAAAAAGGACTCTAGGTTTGGATAATTTCCGTTTACATTTATTTGGAGCCATGGCTGTGCTTCGAACGCTAAGGTACTAAAAAAAAAATCCCATTTTTGTTTCATATCAAGATCAATTCAATCATCACAACCTACATTCACTCCATATTTAAACTCTGCTATTACTTTGACATTGTCAGCATTTCTTTTTGTTCTCCTCCGTGCAGTGAGTTATTGACTTTGGCGGGCTGCTTTCGTGCTGCCAGGTTACCTCTTATCCAGTCGTGCACATGCACACACGCGCTTAGGGTCTAATGTTTTTTTTTGGAACTTGCTCTAGCTCTTGCCTTATCTGTGTATTTTGTTTTGTGTGAAGCATTTTGTGACACACCTGCTTGCTAAAACCACTTTCCAAATAAATCTTACATGAGTATATGTCCCAAAAGCATCCTACACAATTTAGATTTGATGCCTTGCTAAAACATCCTCTAGCTGACTCACACTGAAGAATTTTTATTGGGCTCCATGCCATGATAGTAAAGTGCTCTTTCTGCACAGCCGGGGACACACTCTACTAATGTGGTGCTGGTTGGCATCACTCACTTGTTGCGACGGTAGAGAGCCATACACGCCACTCCAAGAAGACAGATCCCTGAGGCAATGCTGAAAATGGACAGCACCTGCCTCTGGTAGGTGTCACCACTCTCTGCGGAGGAGAGAATACAGTTCAGGCCATCACATTTCTACTGTGACACAAAGGATATGGGCTGTGGCTGTGACTGAGCAGGGAGGAAGAAACATCATGAATTAACATACCGAGCTCACACGAACGGCAGATGGACGCACACACACATACATACATCCACAATCTGCATTAGCATAAAGCGACCAATGCTGTTGTCAGTAAATGTCAGTGTTTGAGCATGGGATAGGGACATGGCAGACACAGGCAGGGCTCAGTGACATGTGCTAACTGAAGTGTGATAATCATTTCATTCAGACAAACCCAGCAGGCAACGCCGATGGACTGGCTGCACAGTAGGGGCCGTGGGCCAGGAGTGTACGTGTGCGTACTGTATGTGTGTCACCATTCCGAGACTGATGGCGACAGGGAATTAGCAGCAAATGAATGCTCCTGGGGCTTCTTGTCAGACCCCTGCACATCAGCAGCATAGGCTTAAGGTCACAAGCAGCTGGGACAAGTAGCAGTTGATCCCAGCAGATATCTGTCTGACTGAGCAGCTGGATTGGGGAGCTGCACTACTTAATATAGTGCATGGCGCAGAGGAGTGAAGGCGGTGCATGCGCTGGCTTATTAAAAACACAACAAAAAAATCGAGCAGTCAATATAAGCACAGTCTAAAATGTGCAGTTTGGTATGTGACTAATCCACTGTGGAGAGTTGGAGAGACCTTAAACACAACCTACTGTGACATTACTCAATCCATCAAAAACAAGAAATCCCCCTGTGTCTGATCTCACCACCTTGACAACTACAGGGTAAAGTGCAGAAAACATCACCACAACCTGTCCATGACCTTTGAGGGCTTGTCTGTGGCTTTTGATGCTGTCAACAGAACTGTCCTGGGAGGTCTTCTTCATCCGTGCTTGTCTACCCTGGTTTATCAACTTCCCCCAACTCTTGTTTTAAGGGCTCAGATGGAAAGCTTCCTGTGTTCCGAGATTACGCTGGAGTGCAACCAAGCGGTCTGTTTGCACCATTTCTTTTTCCTTTTTTCCCCTTCCTCTGCATTACATTAGCGCTGCATCAACACATTTAAGGGGTAGTGTGGTGTAACTGAGTTTAAACGAGGGAAACCTTTTTAATATTAGAATGCTTCTGGCAAAAGATGAAGATAAAATCAGAACACATCCTGGAGTTTCAATATGTAGAGATTCATATATATATATATATATATATATATATATATATATATATATATATATATATATACACACACACACACACACACACACACATCAGAGGTCCAAACTGCCCACTCAGCTCCTGTGGAAAGGAGGCAGGATGTGTTGGAAATAAAATAGAGCCAGTCTTAAGACATGCTGCAGGGGTGGCCAGCTATGACACACTATTACTTATTTAGTACTGGCAAACTGACAAACTATGCTATGCTAAGCTATGTGGATAATGTTGGTCACATTTTTGATTATTTGGCAAATAATGGCTTGAAAGTATGACATTTCAAAGTTGAGTTGTTTTTGCTGGCATGTTATCATCTTGAAAAGAGCAATTTGGAGTGTGACTAACTAGTTTAGTTATATTATTAGTTTATATTGTGCATATAGTCTGTCTGGTACTGGATTTGTGATATTGACACCAATATTGATATTTGAGGATAATGAAAATAGGATAATATCTACATAAATGGACATATATTTCTGTTTTCTTTCATCAGATATAGTTATAAAGGAGATTGTGATAAAGATGTTTGGGGCAGTATATTTTCCAGCAGAAAAATAAACTATGAGCAAAGATGAAAGTACAATTTTATACAGTAAACCTTATGGGGAATTCAACCATAAGTAATACCTATGAATACTTTACTTAAGCAAAAATATATTAGCTTAAGTTAGAAGAAGGTCTGAGCTGTTAACAAGTTCTTGACTCGCCGATTCTTGACCCAGCCTGTAATTTGTCAGGGACACAGCAGTGAATGTCTTCAAGCTGCACTTTACAAATGGACAACAGAAGTTGCCTTTGTTCTTTGTTCATAAGTAATGTGTCACTTGTATACAGTATCTGTGCCCCTGTAAACCCTCCAGCCTTTAACCATCAGTGAAATGACCTCTCGACAGTTCCATCTTTGAAATATATGGGGAATATCTTTCCCTGCTGCCACATCATCAGCGCTCATGTGCGGCACCACCTGAGACAAGCTTTTTTTTGGATAGAGGAAATAGGCCTTTCCAAAATGTGAACATAAAAACAGCTGTTTACAAAGCTCTGCTGAATGGCTGCGAGGAAAAACCAACATGCAGTCTGTACATAAAACCATTACAGGCCTTTCATGCCCGATGCCTACAAGGCATTCTTGAAATTAGATGCAAGAGCATGTTGGGAAATGGAACAAAGTGAACAGCATCACCTATATTGGCTAAACCATGTCATTTTGACACGAGGACAACACAATCCCATATGGCTAGCTCTGCCATAGCAACCACTTATGACCAGAACAAAAATGCTATAATGAAGAGAATGCTAAAGTAGCCATGACAAAAGGAGGTATCCAGCCAGAAATACATCAGGACAAACTAGTGAGACACACAGAGCTTTAGCTGCTGGGCTAAAACGAAAGCAAGAAAATCAAAAGACAAGATCATATTCAGAGCGCTCTATCCCACTCCAGAGCTTTGCTGTATTTTGACTGACTGTCTCAGACAGTCACATATTGGACTTATATAACGTCTATAAAAGATTCATTGCTGAAGCAGAAGCGGAAGTCATAATGGAACACCATGATTAAGCAAGTGAGCGCACACGCAGTGCTTTTCAAAGCCAAAAACCTACCTGCACTTCAGTCTGTCATCTGTCCAGCTATCAATCGATCAATCCTGTTCTCATTTCCTCTAACACATCCGCCCACCTGCAGTAGCATTCTAGACTAATTTAGTCCCCAGATTAAAATCACTGAACTGAGGAATGTTGTGTGCAGGGCTGGCTTTTGCTTTCAAGGGCGCCTTCTATTTCCTGGAGCAAGTGTGTGACGTGATGGCAGTATATGAAGCCGCTTTAATGGAAAACTTCACAGTGCACAATGTTGATTTCCATGTATGCACATAAGGGAGCCAGACAGCGAGGAAAAGACGGCAGAGAGAAAATGGAAAAAGGTATGAGTGTGGTAGAGGCTGGGGGAGGGATTGTATATTCCCGCTGGACAAAGAACAGTGTGTCATTATTACGAAAGAGGGCTAGATAATTTGGTTTTCAAAGATGTGTTAACCCCCTGGAAGGTTGAAGGGTACCTACAGTGATATCAATTGAATTCAAGTATTAGTAGTATTTGTATAGACTTTTAGATAAATCAAAACATCATATATAATGCAACAGATTTAGAAATTGATACATGTGGCAGGCAAGTAGACACACACTCATACATGAACTGCCGTGGTGTGTCTTTATTGCTCCATCCTTACATCTAACGGCACTGTTCTTCATGCAGACAGAATACACCTTATTCACGACCACGGTGTTTCCATGACGAATGTTGTGCTGGATTGTGTGTTTTGTATGTGGTATTTCACAGACGTAAGGGACATGAAAGATTGAGCACTCCAAACAGTCAATGAAAAGTTGTCTTACCCATGAACTCAATCCCGAGTTCATCCGCTGTTCCATTCAAGGCCAGATAGCATGAGAAAAGGTAGGGAATGGGTAAACAGAGACAGAGAGAGGGAGAGAGGAGAATAAAACAGTTACAACATGATGTGCCTCTATCTTACTCAGAATTCACCTTAGGGAGAGACACATGCTGCAACTAGACCATAAAGTGGATTTGACGGCTTTCTCTGACATGGCTCTCCCTTGTGCACTAGGTAATGAGCCAGCCAGCCCCAGATGCTTGCTATGCTTTTCTGTGATACACTCTGAACAGCCTACAGTGGCTTTGCATGGAGAAAGAAAACAACAAAGATATGGGGGCTGAGAGGATTAGAGGAAGGATCATGAAAATAAAAGTTGAAAAAGACATATCATATAGCTTTATGTCAGCGACGTTGCTTTGCATAGGGCTTTTGTATTGATTTGAGCCTGAAGCATTGCAGTAATTGTTACACACGTTCACATGCGTGCGCACCCTTAGGCATACAGTACATTACACTCTTGTCTGTGCGTCTTTGTCTCTCACATACAGTACACACAGACAGAGCCACTTTCTTTCTGCAGTTAAGTCTTTCCCCCCAATCCCAGTGCTGGGGAAACAGATAAAAAGGAGCACTCGTGTTCTTTCCATCCTGTCAGCGCCCCTTTTTCATGTCACTGTAATGTAATCTCATTTAAATTAAAATGAAACCCTCACTAGTAATTGCTTTTCTGACAGAGGTGGCCTGAGTTTTTAAATAGAATGCGGCTTGCCAACTCCTGACAGATTATGTTGTGGGCACTCTCCAAAAAAAAAAAAAAAAAAAAAAAGTCTGACAGAAAAAAACATCTGTTCTTGAATGCATTTTGATTGTACCATGGGAATATCTGTCAGTGCTGTGGCTTTGTAAGTATGAGGGACAATACTAACACCCCAGAGAACTGGAGCGGGATTCAAATAAAACACAAATGAACATTTGGATGAATGGATTTATAATAATGGCATAAGGTTATCTTGCTCTATTAAGGGGTGCGATTTGACAAAAAAGGCCTTTTTAATTTGAAGGATCAAACTTTAAAATACAGTTAGCAAACTTATGACATTGAGGGAAAGTTTCAGAGAGCAATTAGACCCACAAATGTTAAAATAACGTATTAAGTACAAAGTTTGTCATCAACTCTATGACAAACTCTTAATGAGGCAAAGGGATGTTTATGATTTCACAGATAACGAGAGGAATTAAAAGAAGAAAAGCCTGGAAATCAGTTCTGAAATCCCTAAATTAATCAAATTCATTCATTCAGGAAGCAGGTGTTATCATGTTTTTACTGAACACAATGTAACTTCAGCATTTCCAAATTTATCTTCCAAAGCCTCGAGGATTATTTAACAAACGTCTGCATTTATCATAAGCTCCTTCTGATTCATAGTCTTATAACAACTCACAAATTAATGAATAAAACAGTTGAGAGACAATCAATTCTGGCCGGTGGACATTATGCTTTTTGCCATGTGGAGTTTTGAGATATAACAGTATGATTAAGGTGGTCAACACTAGGCGCTTACTGTCACTGTGGAGCAAACACTTGGCAAGGTAAAGAAGTGAATGCATTACCTTACTGATGTTGCCTGATCTGTATTATCCATTCAAGCCTTTCTTGGTGATTGCTCATGGCAACAGCCAACACTTTCCCACTCTAAATGGCCCTGACTGTCACAGCCTGTGCAGATGATGTCATTACAACAATGATACACTTCCCTCGCTCTGGCATTGCCTTGTCTGGAGACATTCACCAATCATAATACGTGCAGGCTCCCAATCCGTCGCACTGGCAACTCAATGCACCCCTGGGAATCACGTATGCCGTCTTGTGGGAGCCTTGAGCAAGCTTAGAGAATACCTGTGCATCATGTCAGATGCTCTTGGCCCAATTAAGAGGCAGAATCTGGCGGGTGGGAGAGACAATGGCAGGAGTGAATCAAATCCTTAATCCCCTCCTTCACTTGGGGGAGCAGGCAACTGGGGAGCGTGTGTGTGTGTGTGTGTGTGTGTGTGTGTGTGTGTGTGTGTGTGTGTGTGTGTGTGTGTGTGTGTGTGTGTGTGCGTGTGTGTGTGTGTGTGTGTGTGTGAGTGAATCAGTTTGTAAATCAGCTGGGTAAAACCAAAAGCCGACTCACCCCCCTCCTGCTCCTCTTCAATCTTCCACCAAACACCTCTAGTCTTAAAGGTGCAACTAGCCCAACTGTTAGTGGCATGCCCTAACGTTCTCTCACAGTTAAACGTACAATATGTAACTTTCTGCATAAGGGTCTCTCAACCAAAACAATGGATTATAAACACAGATGTTTGATGACGTTGGGAAGTTCCATGGAATTATGGGAGTTTTTATTGCTAAACGCTATCGTCGATTAGAATGCATCTGTTCACGGACGAGTTCACCCATTCAAGTTTATTCACATTACGTTTAGTAATGTTTATTCATGTCCATCCATCTTCGTCCGCTTATCCGGTGTCGGGTCGCGGGGGGAGCAGCTCCAGCAGGGGACCCCAAACTTCCCTTTCCCGAGCAACATTAACCAGCTCCGACTGGGGGATCCCGAGGCGTTCCCAGGCCAGGTTGGAGATATAATCCCTCCACCTAGTCCTGGGTCTTCCCCGAGGCCTCCTCCCAGCTGGACGTGCCTGGAACACCTCCCTAGGGAGGCGCCCAGGGGGCATCCTTACCAGATGCCCGAACCACCTCAACTGGCTCCTTTCGAACCAAAGGAGCAGCGGCTCTACTCCGAGCTCCTCACGGATGACTGAGCTTCTCACCCTATCTCTAAGGGAGACGCCAGCCACCCTCCTGAGGAAACCCATTTCGGCCGCTTGTACCCTGGATCTCGTTCTTTCGGTCATGACCCAGCCTTCATGACCATAGGTGAGGGTAGGAACGAAAACTGACCGGTAGATCGAGAGCTTTGCCTTCTGGCTCAGCTCTCTTTTTCGTCCACAACGGTGCGATAGATTGAATGCAATACCGCACCCGCTGCGCCCGATTCTCCGACCAATCTCCCGCTCCATTGTCCCCTCACTCGCGAACAAAACCCCAAGGTACTTGAACTCCTTCACTTGGGGTAAGGACTCATTCCCTACCTGGAGAAGGCATTCCATCGGTTTCCTGCTGAGAACCATGGCCTCCGATTTAGAGGTGCTGATCCTCATCCCAACCGCTTCACACTCGGTTGCGAACCGATCCAGTGAGTGCTGAAGGTCGCAGGCCGATGATGCCATCAGGACCACATCATCTGCAAAGAGCAGCGATGAGATCCCCAGCCCACCAAACTGCAACCCCTCCCCACCCCGACTACGCCTCGATATCCTGTCCATAAATATTACAAACAGGATTGGTGACAAAGCGCAGCCCTGGCGGAGGCCAACCCTCACCTGAAACGAGTCCGACTTACTACCGAGAACCCGGACACAGCTCTCACTTTGGTCATACAGAGATTGGATGGCCCTGAGTAGAGACCCCTCACCCCATACTCCCGCAGCACCTCCCACAGTATCTCCCGGGGACCCGGTCATACGCCTTCTCCAAATCCACAAAACACACATGTAGACCGGTTGGGCATACTCCCAGGCTCCCTCCAGGATCCTTGCGAGAGTGAAGAGCTGGTCCGTTGTTCCACGACCAGGACGGAATCCGCATTGTTCCTCCTCAACCCGAGGTTCGACTATCGGCCGAACCCTCCTTTCCAGCACCTTGGAGTAGACTTTACCAGGGAGGCTGAGAAGTGTGATACCCCTATAATTGGCACACACCCTCTGGTCCCCCTTTTAAAAAGAGGAACCACCACCCCAGTCTGCCACTCCTTTGGCACCGTCCCAGACTTCCACGCAATGTTGAAGAGGCGTGTCAACCAGGACAACCCCTCCACACCCAGAGCCTTGAGCATTTCTGGACGGATCTCATCAATCCCCGGGCTTTGCCACTGTGTAGTTGTTTGACTACATCAGTGACTTCCGCCTGGGAAATCGACGACAATCCCCGTTATCCTCCAGCTCTGCATCTAACATAGAGGGCGATTAGTCGGATTCAGGAGTTCCTCAAAGTGCTCCCTCCACCGCCCTATTACCTCCTCAGTGGAGGTCAACAGTGTCCCATCCTTACTGTACACAGCTTGGATGGTTCCCCTTCCCCCTCCTGAGGTGGCGAACAGTTTTCCAGAAACACTTTGGTGCCGACCGAAAGTCCTTCTCCATGTCTTCTCCAAACTTCTCCCACACCCGCTGCTTTGCCTCTTTCACGGCAGAGGCTGCAGCCCTTCGGCCCTTCGGTACCCTGCAACTGCCTCCGGAGTCCTCCGAGATAACATATCCCGGAAGGACTCCTTCTTCAGTCGGACGGCTTCCCTGACCACTGGTGTCCACCACGGTGTTCGTGGGTTACCGCCCCTTGAGGCACCTAAGATCCTAAGACCACAGCTCCTCGCCGCAGCTTCAGCAATGGAAACTTTGAACATTGTCCACTCGGGTTCAATGCCCCCAGCCTCCACAGGGATGCACGAAAAGCTCCGCCCGGAGGTGTGAGTTGAAAGTCTGTCGGACAGGGCCTCCTCCAGACGTTCCCAATTTACCCCACTACACGTTTGGGCTTACCAGGTCTGTCCAGAGTCTTCCCCACCCCTGACCCAACTCACCACCAGATGGTGATCGGTTGACAGCTCTGCCCCTCTCTTCACCCGAAAGTGTCCAAAACATACGGCCTCAGATCAGATGAAACGATTATGAAATCGATCATTGACCTTCGGCCCTAGGGTGCTCTGGTACCAGGTACACTTATGAGCATCCCTATGTTCGAACATGGTGTTCGTTATAGACAATCCATGACTAGCACAGAAGTCCAACAACAAACAACCACTCTGGTTTAGATCAGGGAGGCCGTTCCTCCCAATCACGCCTCTCCAGGTGTCTCCATCATTGCCCACGTGTGCGTTGAAGTCCCCAGCAGAACAATGGAGTCCCCCACTGGAGCCCCATGCAGGACTCCAGTCAAGGTCTCCAAGAAGGCCGAATACTCCGAACTCCTGTTTGGTGCATATGCACAAACAACAGTCAGAGTTTTCCCCCCACAACCCGCAGGCGAGGGGAGGCGACCCTCTCGCCCCACGGGGTAAACTCCAACACAGCGGCGCCAGCCGGGGCTTGTGAGTATCCCCACACCCGCCCGGCGCCTCACACCCTGGGCAACTCCGGAGAAGAAAAGAGTCCAACCCCTATCCAGGAGTATGGTTCCAGAACCGAGACTGTGCGTAGAGGTAAGCCCCACCAGATCTAACCGGTAGCGCTCCACCTCCCGCACCAGTTCCGGCTCCTTCCCCCACAGAGAGGTGACGTTCCACGTCCCCAGAGCCAGCGTCTGCCGCCCGGGTCTGGTCCGTCGAGGCCCCTGACCTTCACTGCCACCCATGTGGCATCGCACCCGACCCCAACGGTTCCTCCCACAGGTGGTGGGCCCATGGGCTGTTTATTCATGTCATACTAATAAAATAGCTGCAGTTTCCCCAACATAATTGCGTTGTTCTTGATTCAATCTGTATTGGTAGCTAGCTGACCAGTTAGCTAGTGAGCCAGTAAGCAAAAAAAAAAAAAAAAAAAAACCACACACAGCTAAAACCACACTATCACAGTATATTTCACATGCCAATGTCACCTTTTGGATTTTACCAGGTGGACGGGGTTTGTTGTAATGCTAGCTAGCTACTCAGCAAAGCTGAGAGACGGGTGTGGTTGGGGATTGCAGAGGGAATCTCCAGGACGGCGAGGATGTTCGATTGCCGTTGTCAGCAGAAGGAGAACATCTCCCAGCTGCCCGATCTCCCCCTTCACTTTTCTGTAATCTTAACTATTCGTTTTGGTGCTTAACCCACCTTTTGTCAGGTTAATTTAGCTAGCTAACTGTAAAGACAGCTAAACGTGAAGGGGGGAGAAATTCGGCAGGGAGGAGATTTTCGGTACAAACAAACACTCTAGTCTATCTATACAGCTAACGTTAACGTTACTAGTGAATTTATTCGTGGGTTAGCGCAGTGCTGCTTTTATCCATGGTCTGTTTCGATCATGGATAAAAGCAGCACTGCACTACTAATAACTTTATGAGCGTGTTGAACTATGTTGTAACCCTATAATGTTATCCACCAAGCATTAGCTAGCATTAACATTAGCTACTTGTCAACCAGCACATACATTGTAGTAACATTAAGCTGGATTAATATTAGGGCTGAAACGATTCCTCAAATAACTCGAATAATTTGATTACAAAAAATCCTCGAAGCAAAATTCATTGCCTCGAAGCTTCGTTAAATCAATGTAATAAAGTTGTACGGCAATAATAAATATTTACTTTGCTGTTTACTAAGTATTTCTTACTAAGTATTTCTTATCCGATTACTCGATTAATCGATGGAATAATCGGTAGAATACTCAATTACTAAAATAATCGATAACAGCAGCCGTAATTAATATTGATATGTTTCAATAAATAAGGTTTCTGCTGTATTACTGTGTTGCAAAGTGGCATGTAATTAATCACAAAATTATGCCTTTTGGCAGAAAAAGCAGTTACCAGTATTTTATTCTGTGACATTGTATGATTTACAATTACTCTTGAACATAGCATCTGGGTGCCCGCGTTTTGACGGAAGTTATGAGTAACTAGATGGTGAAAGGTTATATGACGCCACTGACAGGCGACTAAATGAAACGTGACGTGTCTGAAAATAAATTAACAGATTTGTCTGGGTTTGCCATTTGATGGAAACATTTGGGATAGTGTAACTACAACACTCAACAACAAAAAAATATAACATAGACATTTTAATGCAGAAAAGTTACATATTGGACCTTTAAGGGAGGAACTCCCTTTTTTTTACCAGATATAGAGTAAATTGCAGCCTTCCTATACTCCCATGTTTCCAATTAAAGACCCCGCCACTTCCCCACACGTGCACCAATATGTATTGTACAAGAACCTTTTCCCACACCTCATTTTTTTTAAATTTTATTTAACCTTTATTTATCCAGGTAAGTCGATTGAGAACAACTTCTCATTTGCAACGACGACCTGTCAAATTCACACAGTTCCACATTCATACCTGGAAGCTGCCCAGTACAACCACAGTCTGATCTGCTGGCCACTGAGCAGCTCCACTGGAGCGGTTGGGGTTAAGGGCCTTGCTCAAGGGTACCTCAGTGGTGGTAATGAGGGAGGGACAAAGCGCTGTTCTTTCACTTTCCCCACCCAGATTTTTTCCAAAGCTGAGTTCAAAGCAGTGTAGCTGGAGTACCTGACAGGAAGCCTCTTTGTCCTTTTGTGCCTGGGCTTTTGAGATGTGCGCGACGGTCTCTGCTTCTCTTTCTACCTCTGTAAGGATGTGTGTATGACGAAGTGGCACTGTGTGCGGACTGCTCTTTTGAGTGGCTGCTTTGTGGTCAGTCCATACCAAGACAAAAGATGTGAAGTGATGGATAATTTGTAACTGAGGTGCACAGAGATTGTTTTCAGTAAAAGAGGTTTTAAAAAAGGTGAAAAGATAAAAGTGTGCGTGGCTGATGGAAGTTTTCTCTCCCTAGTGATTTGAGTCTCATGCTGAAGATGTAGAATTCAACTCTGCATCCAAACATGAAAAACAAACTTGCTTACTTACACACACACACACACACACACACACACACACACACACACAACACACACACACATACTTGCAATGAATTGAATTTCACTGGAGCTTGTCCCACTTGTAGTTGCTGTTAGCGTGCGCATGTATGTGTGCATGTTATTATATGATTTGGCTTTTGAGCGCAGGATAATCCTCAAAACCCTTGGTAATCTGGGTAAATTTTAGATTACTCTGTATCAACAAAGATCAAAATAGGCTTCATTGCTCTCTCAAATCTTCCAGGGCACACTTATCTCTTATGGTGGTTGAACAATTGTGGCCAAAACACAGCTCACTGTGGTGAACATATGCATGCGTGGAGTTGCAGTACACAACAATTTGTATACAGTTTTGTATTATAATTTTTACCTGAACAAATGATGTTGGGGATGAGTTCATGAGACAAACTTAGTACTGGAGATTTCTAAAACATGTTTTGACATAGCTTCAATGAGCATTTTACAGTTTTTTCTTATAGGTATAAATGAGATTTAGAATACTACTACTTAGAATACTGAATAATTGTACAGGCCTCTAGACATTATTCAAATAAATCAACTATTTGGCACATTGTTTACACTACACAAGCAACCTAAAAAGTGCAAATTTGGAGCTTAGGAGTTACTTTTGTTGTCTGGAAGATTCATACTTTGAAGTGTTGAGTTTTTCCACAACTGTAAAAGATGCATCTCCCTGAAACACAGTCTTATGGTCATCTGAAAGATCCACTGTATGTTTAATCCACTGATAAATTCCATCCACTTTAATTTTCTGCTTTAATCCTGCTATATTTTGAAATAGGGATCTTTACCCAAGAATAATTCTGTTGGAGTGCTTTCACTAAGCCCATACACTGCAGATTTTTAAGTTTATAAATAATAACAAATGTATATACAGTATATTTTACTGCACATTGTTACAATATGTGCATAAAATGGCATATAAAAAATGCATCAAACACATCAAACAAACCTCTTTAAAAATCTTTTATATTTTGACTTCTATGGTACCCTGAGTTCTCACGAGAGCACAATTTGAATTTGCTCAGCAAGTCACTCTGGCATCGAGTAATGATGCTCATTAACTATGCCTTTGTAGCCGACCTGCACCAATCACATCGTTGTATCTGATATAGGCGGGCCAGAGGCAAGCTAAACCGATGACGACAGCTTAATCTAAGCGTATGGGGCTCTGAATCCGTCACCCTGTGTATTTTTGTGGTTGGTCGTAGTGTTATCCAATTGTGTGCAGTGAGATTTTCAAATGCATGCTTGGTGCCGCCCCTCGATTTGGGCCATTTTCATTACTCAATGCCAGACCCTTAATCATTTCGGATTTGGGTCTGGATTTCCAGGCTACTTCTAAGGCGTATTGTCTTATATATATTTAATAAATGACAATGTACTACAGATGTTGTAATGGGCTGTATTTTTTTCTACAAGTGTTCATTTCTGTGCAAAAAAACAATGTGATTCTGCTTATCTCAAAGAACACCATGAAAACCCTTCCGATCTGGACACAGAAAAAAATGTATGTCTGTCTTTAGAAGATGAAATAAATCCCAGTGGCTGCCATGAAGGAAAAAGAAACATGCTTCGTGACACTGGCTTGTGACCCCATTAATGGACTCTCAGTGGGCCTGGTGGCATCAAACAGAAGGCAATGGGAGTTAAGTTTTCTCTCGGACTCTTGGTGCAGAGGAGCCAAGGCACTCCATAAAACAGTGTGAATTTGTAAAGCCACAGTCTCATGGGAAAAACTCTGGGCCTCCAATTTCTCTTCCGTGTACCTCTGACTTTTGCTTTATTTTTTAACTACACCTCACAGCTGTCATGGGCATTCCAAGACTACAGGAGAATTGTTTTTCATGAAGAATAGAAAACTTTAGGAAAAAGCCTTTCCTGCCTTTTAGAGAGACTAAAGCAAACTTCAACTTCAACTTTATTTGTGTCCCCGAAGGGCGATTAGGTAGAAATGTTTAAATTAGGTACTAAAGCAAAGCAAGATTAAAGACCATGACAAAGATACTTTTATGCACAGGATTTAATTATAATATCTGCATGGTAGCACTGTACCTATGCAGGCCAATAAAGAAAGGCAGTCTCATGATATGGCTGTGTCTGGTAACTAAATCGTGATTTTTATCACTCCAATAATTTCCAAAATCAGATTCAATTGAAAATCTGGACAATATGACACTATTAATCAATGCATCACCACCTGTAAGGATATGTAAATGCTGAAAACATCTATGCTATAATGAATTAACAACTGTAAAACTGGTATTGTAACATTACCTCTTAAAACTATATACTTGAGCTATGTAGCTTTTTGTTATCTCAGTACAGGTTAAAGAAATACATATTTTAAAACATTCTACATCACCAGTGCACTAGTGACCAAGTGAGAGTAATCAAAACGCTTTTTAATCTAAGGCAGTATGTATGTAATTTACTTCATATTCTGCACTAATAATGAGATATTGTATATATTTTAACTAGCTTTTGGATTATATACTGTATATAAAAAAAGAAAAAATCATAAAATTACATTTCTGTTAACTTAAAAATGTTTCTTTTGTATTTTTGGGTTGTTTTCTGCCTTCGTTAATGAGCCGACAGTAGAGAACTAAGAAGGAATGAGGGGAGGGAGAGATGGGAAGCAACATGCAGTAAAGCTCCCTAGTTGGACTCGAACTGGAGACGTTATGGTCCGTAGCCCCCCAGGGTGCCCCAGAAGAATTAACGTATGACTGATCTTACTTGATTTATATTTATCTTGTTGACTGATACAGTCAGAGATTCGCTCACAGGCATGTAACATGTTCTTGTTTTGAATTTGTTTTCATGTCGCAGGTCAATACACCGATATTGTAGGATTAAAAAAAAAAATAGAAAGGAGAGCGTACTTGGGTCTGACAAGATAGCATCTGTCTTGGGTACAAACTGGTCACAGCGTAGTCCATGGTAGCCCTCCTTACACCTGGGACAGAGAGAGAGAAAAAAAAGAGACAGAGCAAGATTAGAAGTAAGACAAACCAAGCAAAAAGTATCAGAGTACAGCATGAACTATCAGCCGAAGAGACTCAGATAAGGAAAGTTGACAACAGGAAGCCTAAAAAGAAGACTGAATGGGCATGGACGGTAAAAAGTGGAGTGCTCACTGAGGACTGAGGTGGTAAAGGGAGATACACAGAAACTGTCGAGAGGGGTGGGATGAGAAGAAAGAGAAAGGAACGGGAAGATAGTTGGGCATGCCTAAGCAGCGCCTGCAGCCTCACTGATAGCACATGACTGACAGGAATGCCAGGTCCCAATGGAAGAAATGGGGTACTGGGATGGAGAGTAGTTGGCGTAATGCAGGCTATTCAAGATCTACAGTGGAAGGGAAGCTGCCATAGTTGGAACTCAACACTCATTTAAACAAAGTCCTGGCACGTTCCAGATATTTGCCTTCATCATCAAATAAATACTGAAGATCCCTCAGCAACTGTCACAAATATTTCCACCGGAATTATTTGAAGTTTGGCTGAGTATGTTGCAATATCTCAGCAATACTCTCGTCGTTATACATTATTATACACGTATCATTCTTGTTAATGATTGGGGATTTTTACCAGTCCTGTGCTGATGACTGAATGAATGAAAAAAACACTTGAAAAACACTTGTTTTATACAAATGTATAAAGTTACACAACAAATCAGGTCAGAAATATAAAGTTTGGAGTTGTTTCTCTGCACTCAGCCCTAGTTTGGCACAATGCTCAATCATTTTTCTCTCAAAGAGGACTTAGGCATTTTTTTATTCCTATCTTCAGTAGTGGCCATACTGTGGGCTGATCCATCCCTCTGCTCTTTCACGGCTTAGGGGAGACAATTGAGGGATTTGCTTTGATGTGTCTGTTCAACATAAACTTGCACATGAGTGAGCGATTGTCTATTTCCTATTTCATCGGTCGATGACATATTGTCGTAAACTGCGGGGATTTACGCTCACACATTTATCTGTCAAAATCTGTCCACCACATTTCCGCAGTGTCACCGATCCCACATACAGTATAATGTATTGGATGATTGACAGGGAGAAGTGGACCATTCGGTCTCACTCAGCTTGGTTTGACCTGACAGCTTGAAGAAAAGAAAAAAAACAACACTGCCATCAACAACTGAGCTATTTAAAACAAACTGAGCAGCAGTGGAGATCACAACTTTTTGGTAAGGCTGGGATAAGAGTGAAAACTGTGATAGGCTGTCATCTTTCTTTGTTTTTACATCTCAAGCCGCAGTTTCAGCTTCCATTTGTTCAGTGTGTCTCGGCTCAATATGTGCAGTTTCTTATCTCTTCTGTCTTGTCTGTAATGCAGTTTGGAACTGCACAATTGATGGAAATAAATATGATACAGTATATGGTCCTCTTATTTCACACTGGCTCAAAGCTTTTTCACTGGGTGTCCATTTTATTTTTTTGTTTTAGTTTGCGCTTGTTTGGTCATTTTGTGGCTCCAAAGGAAAATGGTTGAGTGTTGTTCAGATTAAGGTGGCACAGTGATATTTTGGTACTTGTTTTGGCACTAAAGAAAATGCACTTGCATTTCCACCGGTGGAGACAACCTCTAAGCACAAGTGTGGCCAAAACACATGAGTGATGAAGCTTTTAAATCAGCATGGGCTGAATGTTTGGCCACTTGGAGGCAGCGGTAACATCTGTGACCACAACAATGACATATTATCATCTTTTAAGTTGACATGGCGAACCTGTTGGCAATCAGTTGCCTATTTACACATCCAGCAGACACAGAGCAACATTAGCCTTCATTATTAGAAATCGAGTTTCTGGTGATCAGGGGCCTCATTTATAAACGAGGCGTACACACAAAAGAAGGCGTACACCGCTCTCTACGTAAGAATTGTGATTTATAAAAAGCAAACTTGACGGGAAAATGTGTGGTCCTCCACGGACAGAAACGGGTGATATGAGAAAGGGCGACACCGATGGCAGATAGATGAAACACGTGAAACTGTGTGAATCTGAGACCATTGTGTAAAACAAATCAAAATATTCCCTTTATTGATGATATGAAGAATTCACAAAGCCATTCTTACAATCAATATCCTACACAAACACCTGTTTGATCCATCTGCGGTGAAAAACAGACAAAGTAAAACAAGATACTATTGTAAATTCAAACAAAGATACTGTATTTGCAAAGAAAACTCAAATGTTCTGTAATTATACTGGCATGTTATGGAATTTATTCTCACGAATAATACGACAAACAGGACAAATAGACTGATGCTGTTTTCGATGCCTCCGTCTGGTGAAGCACATCATTTTAACATGGTCATCATATAGCCTACAATATCATAGTGTTTTATATTTATGGCTTTAGATTGTTTTATTTTTGTTGTAAATGTTTTTATTGTAGGTCTAAAGCATGTTTTAACCATTGTGAAAGGTGCAATAGAATGTTTTACTAATTACATGCTCCTTGCGCAGAACTATTTGTTATTTAAGATTTGCTGGCAAACAAGTGGGCTCAGAGCTGGCTCCGGTCCTGTTGAATCTCTTGTGCTGTTTTCGGCCCAGCGTTACAGAGGAGCACTCGGAGAATTCACGCCTTGCCTGTCCAACTTCAAGAGGGGTCAGCTCCGGTGTCCCGTGGCATAAACACTTTCTCGGGGTAGCGCTAGGCGTTTTTTGCCTTAACTTTAATTTCGGGACCATTTCTTTTTAATTTGGGCTATGGTCCGACCTATGAGGCTGTGGCATTAACTGCGTCTGCAACATGTTGTCACTCTACAGCTTTTTTTGGCATTAGTAAGGCCCACACTGTGCCCTCCAAAATATTTTCCTAACAAGAACTCTCTTTCTCCTCTCTAACAAGAACTACAACTTCACATTGAGTGAAAGTCCTTTGCTTTGTTTCCCTCTGTGCGCATGTCGTCGGTATGGATGAATATTAATTTTGGGCGTTTCACTGACTATTTAAGGGCAATTATGGGCGTGCCACGAAGCATGATGATTTATAAAGGGAATCCAGCGTAGGACGTGCGTGCGCTCGGTTTTATAAATCCAAATTTTTCTGTGTGTACTCACATCCTATGTTTCATTAGTACGCCTCTTCTGACCCAAATTTGCCGCACAGTTTTATAAATGAGGCCCCTGGTGAAGTCCAATATTCACTCTAATTTGTTTGTTCTCCATGAACCAAAAATATCTACTTATTTAATTAACGTATTTAACAGTTAAACGCTCCACTACTGTATGTTCACAAGCTAGTCTGTCTGCCTGCCTGTCCTTTGCTGCTAGAGAGGTAACAATGGGCGCTTAGTAACCTGCAGCTGTTGGAAATGACAGAAAATGAGAGTGTGGAGAGCGAACCAAAACGGTAAGGTTGCATGTTAGAAAACCAAAACAATGAAGTCAAAAACACTGTGATTCTCTATACAGCTGAGTGGAACTGCAGAGTCAGGTTTTTCACTACAAACAATCCCTTCTCCTCCCATCAAACTTAACAATTTGTTTCATTGTCATTATAAAAATACAGATTATAGCCTCTTTAACAAAATTAATTGAAAGATACACAAACATTTCAAATCATGGGTGTGCTTGAGTGAGTTTGAAAAGCTTTTGAAATCTGAGTGCCGTTCATAGTTCATCAGTGCCGCTGTCAAGCTGCAGGGCGTGATCGTTGGAACGGTCATTTTGTGTTATGCGGCAGTAAAAATCTCTGTAACTGCACCTTCAAATATTGGGACTCATTACTGTTCAACTGATGTGTGAAAAATACCCTCGAATTAAACCCTTTGAATCTTAAAACCTCAAACTCTTTGTGTCATTTCATTTCCAAGGTAATAAGCAAAGCACACACAAATCTCTATAGTTCTCTGCTCAGGCAAGCAAAGGAGGGGATAACGAACTGGATTCTCTCCTGCCATTGTCTCTCCCACAGCCAGACTTCTACCTCTTCTACCTAAAAAAATAACAAATGCAATACACTGATATTCTCCAAACTCTCTCTCAACTTTCTTTCAAGCACATACAAACACATACACGAGATTATGTTATGTTGTCCTATAGAGCAGCACACAGAGCTACCAATAGAACAATAATATCTACCAATAATATGACAATATTTTTGGACTGACTATTGCTGCTACCTGCAGATTTGGGGAAACGCTCCCACGATATGATGACCAAACAAATTGAAGGATTTATTGTGATGTTATTATAATGCATATGGTAGTTCATTGTATTCATATTGCATATCTCTTGATCATTTGTGAGCCAGGACGGGTTTAAATAATAATTTGCACAATAAACGTGCTGAATAGCATCAGCTGGATGCTCATGGTCTTTGTTCATAATGCCCTCAGTATGCATCTTTAAAAAAATTAGGTGAAAGCCAACATGATTTAGATGATCTGAAAAACACTGAGAACAAATATGAATCAGAATATCCATTTACGAATCATCATTAATTACACAGAAATATCATCAGAAATAGACCATTAAATCAGACATTTTACAGTGAAATGGAATATGCAAAAGCACGCACCAATCCCAATGACAAAGATATCAGATTAATAACCAAATTAAAACTGCTTTTGTATGGAGAAATTAATACAAGGCCACGGTGGGATTTAAAATAAGGGAGAATCCCAAGAGAAGTTGGAGTTTTGACACATATATCTAATGTTAACCTTTTGCTAGAAAAGTTGTCAAATGCATACTACAATCAACAGTGAACCTTACTGATGCTGACACTTTCTGGGGGGCCCGATATAAACTTTGGGCATCCTTATGTTGTCAGTTAAAAACAGATTTCTTGATTTGATATAAATCACTGCCCCTTTATTGTCAGTGTGCCAATCTGAGTCAGCAAGCCAATCGTGTACCGTAAAAATCAGGGAGGAACCCAAGGCGACCACTCAGATTTCAAGGGTAAATCGTCCCTCCCCTCCCATTGCTTGGCTCTGCCCTACATCACAACTTCTATCCTTGGGTGTGAGCTGAGACACCTGGTTAGTATTCTGAATCACAAACCCAAAGGCAGAATGCCTGTCTGGCTTTCTGTTAACGTCTGGGCTTGCTTTCTGTTTGTCGAGTCTCCATCTTTCCCCTCCTACCATCTTTGTAACATTGAAATAAGCTCAGCCATCCCTCAATGAGATGCTAACAAGGCTTTGCAAATGTGTTTGTGCGAACATGGCGTTGAATGGATGATAAACTGTGCGATAATGACGTGCTTTGTGTATGTGTTTGGGTGTGTATCTTCAATGAGGCAAATGGGGGAACAACAGCTTGTATTTATGTACAGTATACATGCATGTCGGTGTATTTCATTAGGGGTAAATCTCTCAAAGAGAACCCAGATGTGCGTTTGTGGATCGGGGCACATGTGACAGCTTCCTCAAGTGTGTTTGTCTTTATCGTGCAGCAGCTGTGTGTAGTATGTATGAGTGTATGAGTAGCAGCTATAGACTCGAAACATATTTTTCCCACTGCTCAGGAGCTTTCTGTGTCTACCCAATTGCTTTTAACACATGTTCAAGTCACAGAGAAAACACACCTCTGAGTCTGTAGGATGACGGAGGGGTGGGGGAGCGCTGCCTCATGACTAATCGCCACCCTGCCTGTTAATTAGCGTGAAGAAAAATTGAGGAAAGTGTGAGTGCAAGGGGAGGGAAACAAGGTTCAAGGAGGAGAGAAGGGATGGGAATGTGATCATGTCAACCAAACTTTCCATTTAATCCCTGACGCCCATGCATATTAGCTTCCACGTGTCCTATAAAACGCCATTTGAGCGATAACTGCTGAGGCAAAGGGGAAGTACCATGGCGTACATGGTGAGAACTGCTTTTGGATGCACAATATCTGGTGGCCATTGATAGTTATAACAAGATAAATTGTGAAACACAGAATTCAAAAGGGGATTAATCCCTCACTTTTACCAGCGTCTGTTTACGCCATTAATGCATTTGTGCGGTAAATAATGTATGAAGCAAAGACTTAGCTTAGCCTAGCATAAAGATTTGAAACAGGGGAAAACTGTGCCCATTCAAGAAATGTTTGCAATCATACACCCCCCTCCCCCCACAAAGCAAAAACATTGAGCTTTTATGCTTAGGTTGAAAGGCAATAAACAAACAACATATAGGGCCCTATTTTAACGATCTGAAACGCAAGTATGAAACGCAAAACGCAAGTAGCTTTGTGGGCGGATCTCAAGCGATGTTGCTATTATACCGGTGGGATAAATGGCTCTTGCGCCCGACGCAAATCTTAAATGGGTTGTATTCCAAAGTAGCTAGGTGTGGTTTGGGCGTAACGTGCAATGAACCAATCAGAGCGTCATCTCACATTCCCTTTAAGAGCAGTCGCGCTTGTTCCATGGCGGATTGCTATTATGACGGCGGATTTGCCTGGCGCACACCAGCGGGAGCTTTCCGGGATGCGGCAAAGTAATAAATGCCCGTCTTGCCGGGTGGCGATGTTGCTGCGGCCTCTCGGGCGCATCTCCTCAAGTCTGGAGAAGATTGCTGCAGCCATGGAGCGTGGGCCTCCAAACACACCACCTGCACCTGTTGTGCCCCTTCCTCCTCCCCCCCCCACTCCATCTCAGTCCACCCGCTCCACCAAGAGGGCATCGCGCATTACTCCCAGACCAGATCCCGCCGTAGTTCAACATCACGTCTCCTTAATTCCTCTAATATTTCCTCATTTATGTCATCAACATATCCATGATTCATGGATATGTTGTGTAAATCACAACAAGCCACAAAGAATGCTGCGACTTTTTGAGGACTGTACTGTAAAGTGCCTCCTGATCTATCCAAACACCTGAAGAGCATTTTCAGTAAAATTTTTATGGTTTGCAAAAATGCGAACTGCTGTGTCCGCGTTGTGCACACGCTACATTATGGCCAAGCATGCGCCCCTAAAATAGCATCTGAATAACGCGCTACTGACTTTAGACTAGCGCCACTGACTTTAGACCAGGTTTCTCCTGGTCAGTGGTGGATTTGTTTTCTGAAACTGCAAAATAGAACCAAGTAACGTATGCGCCTTAACATGCCTCCTCTTTTCGCTGAACCGCCCCCGGGAGCGCAAATACATTCCCTAATTTACTGACGTGCGTCTGTGGAGGCAAAAGTCCGCTGTGCGTCGGGTGCAAAATAGGAATGATACATGCGTCTGTGTACAAAGGCAATTGCGCTGAGTGCAAGATAGGGCCCATAATGTGTTAGTGAGCTTTAGAGGGGCTGTTAAGCAGATTTTGTTCCCTTTGGACAGAGCCAGGCTAGCTGTTTCCCACTGTTTTTATTATTTATGCTAAGCTTGACATGATAGTGGTATCAATATTCTCATCTAAGTTTTGGCAAGAAAGCAAATATGCATATTTACCAAAATGTCAAACTATTCCTTACACGACTTCTTGTCCATGCTGGCTTAAAAGCTGAGGTTCAAAGTTCACTCGTGACTTTAGAGATTGGTTAGATACAAAAATGTGGTTATTGAATGAGTCACCAAACAAAACTGGTATACTGTGCAAGCATTAACACTTAAAGGGGTGATAGAATGATTATATAGGGTATTTTACACTGTTCCTTAAGGTCTCCTAATGGGGTATGTAACATTGGTTGGGCTGAAAATTGCCCGAATGCTATTTTATTAGGCCCTTAACTACCCTGTGAATATGGCTCTATTTGGAACAAGAGCTTTTCTTCCAAATATGGTATGCTCATGAATATTCAGTATGAGCTACGCGCTGATTGGTTTGAGCAAACTACATAGAAACACATGGGAGACTGACAGCAGGTCTCATTGCAAAGTTATACATTGTTTGTTGGGCTATTACGTTATTAAATTCACTTCTGAGACTTTTTTAAGCGAGAAATCAACTATATATAGCTCAAATATGGGACGTTTTACGAAAATGTATGGCTTATTGCAAATTTGGTAAGACTGTGTGTCGGAGTTTAGCTGCTGGTGCTGCCTGTGTTGCTGCCTCGCTGCACGGCCTGCCTTCCTCCACAGACCCCGGCCTGCAGCTCCCCTCTTCCTGCTAGCTAAATGGCCCGTGTGTGAAAGTGATAGCGTGGTCAGCGAGCTTGTTACACCAGCAATCTCTTACAACAGTTCCAGTTAATCTTGGCTGGCTGTCAGTATAACTAGCTATATTTACAGTTAGAATTTTGTCACGCCACTTATACAACATATCCCTAAAGGTCTTATAAAGCTAAAAACGGTGTCCGATTTCAAGTTAATGAATTTTTGTGAACAGTGCGGGTTTCGTTATCTATGACTGTCTCTTCAATCCTAGCTATGTGTAGCTAGCTACAAATCACGGAGAGTTAGCTTCATTTTTGGCGTAATTTCTGTATATTTACAGTTTGAATTTCATCACGCCACTTATACAAGATCTCCCTAAAGGTCTTATAAAGCTAACAACGGTGTACGATTTCAAATTGATGAATTTTTGTGAACAGTGGGGGTTTCATTAGCTATGACTGTCCCTTCAATCCTAGCTATGTGTAGCTAGCTACGAATCAGGAAGAGTTAGCTTCATTTTTGGCGTAATTTCTGTATATTTACAGTTTGAATTTCATCACGCCACTTATACAAGATCTCCCTAAATGTCTTATAAAGCTAACACGGTGTCCGATTTCAAGTTAATGAATATTTGTGAATTTCAGAGGAATTCTAGGAGGAGCTAGCTCTCATTGATAGAGCTACATCCAGCCGCAGGCTCTATCAATGAAACTCGCGGACAAGCGGCGTTTATTTCCCCAATCGTTTGTTTAAATAACTCAACACATTATAATTACACACATTAAAAGATTAACTGGAACCTGTGGTAACAGATTGCTGGCGTAACAAGCTCGCTGACCGTGCTCTCACTCACACACACCGGGCATTTAGCTAGCAGGAAGAGGGGAGCTGCAGGCCCTGGAGCTCTGTCAGAGCACCAGCGTTTAGTAGTCCATTATCCTAAAAGGTATGGAGTGCTGTGGGCTGCCAGTCGTGACGGAGCTCCAAGTACCTCAGAGCAGGCCGGGGTGTGTAAAGGAAGGCAGGCCAGGCAGCGAGGCAACAAAACAGGCAGCACCGGCGCTGAACTCCGACACACAGTCGGACAAAATTTGCAATTAGCCATCCATTTTCGTAAAACGGCCCATATTTGAGCCTTACATAGTTGATTTCTCGCATAAAAAAGTTTCAGAAGTGAATTTTGTAATGGAATAGCAGAGATCTGCGCGACCTAGATTCAGAAGACTACCTGATCTCAGGTCAGTTGTGTAAATGTTGGGGCGTGACCGTTCTCTTAATACACCCATGGGCTGACAAAGGTTCCGGTTTTTGAGAGGTTGACGTCAACTTCCAGCTTTGTTGGGATTCGCCCGTTTTCAGCGGCAGTTTCAAAATATGAAATTTTCATAGTAAAGGGGTGTCAGTGGGACTTTGAGCTTCTATGTATGGCCTATTTACCCACCGAACTGTCGTTATTCAACTATGACAGGGTAAAATCGGTTTTGCATTCTATCACCCTTTTAAGTTAGCAGCCAGCTAGCTATGAGTGGTTAAGGTTATATAGGGTTAGGTTAAAAGACAGGGTTAGGGTTACATCTCTATACTTATAAAGTAAGTCACGTCTTCATGTATAATAATTATAAAATAGATTTTTGTTGCGTTTGGCCTCATATTTATTCATGACAGCTGCATCTGCTGATAAAGATCATGTGACTGAAAGCTCCAGAACATATGCTAAATGGACCTTGTACTAAGACTGTTTTGTCAATTGAGATATTTATCTTATCACATATGTAATCCATCCAGAATCATTATCTTTTTGTTTTATGTGTATGTAAACTTTTGAAGGGTCAAGGAATACACATGTTGCATGTGCTTTGGCCAAATGTTTAAAACACTAGTATTTAATTAAAACACATTTAAGTAGGGCCTACTGTAACTGCTTAAATGTAATTAAATACAGCAATTGTTGTTTTTCATGGTGGCTATACTCTGAGCTACAGTTAGCTGAAATTTTTCTGATTGAAGGCAATTGGTTTTCTAAGGAGTCCGGTAGCTAGTAGAAAAGTCCATCTTTCATTAGTGTCACAGTTGAATGGAGCAGGGGAACCCAAACGCAGGAGACTGCAGACAACAGGAACTTGAAGAGGACTCTTTATTACAGGTTTAGCACAAGCAAGGTAAACCAGGTCTCAACATAAGCAAGGACGCAACAAAGACTGAACCGAAAGCCATGACTTAAATACAAACTAATCTAACGAGGGGATGAAGTGCAGCTGGGAGATGGGCGGAGAAACTCAGGTGAGAGGAATGAGGTGATAATGCATGAACACAGGTGTTGTGGTAAACAAGAGGGAAATCAAAAAGACAGGAAGTAAAACAAGACACATAAGGAGAGTGACATTACAAAATAAAACAGGAAACAGACTAAAGCAAAACCCCAAGACCATGACAATTAGAACATTTGGCATCCTGTAGAGTGCAAACTTAGGGTTAATGCCACTTTAAAAATGAAGGTGTAAACACAATTAGAGCCTCACTCTCAATATGAAAAGCTTTCCAAGAGCATGTCTTGATTTATCTATATGACTGGGCTTTATGACTAAAGCTGGCTTAACCCTGAACTGCACAACATTGCTATCAACAGCTGGTTAGTTCCGTTTGCCAAAATGAAATGAATAACTTTTCCTGGTGGCATAAATGCATTACTTAGAATACTACTAAACCTATGAAGAAGAGACACTGCATGCTTCTAAAACTTGGCGCTTGATCTCATCTACACATGATTGGAAAGTTAACAGGACGTATCTACAAATAACTTGAAACACAGATAATGTTGGACTGAATCCATTTTCCCTTAATTACCTGACTTCTTGGAAACAACTTTCTTCAGTCTCACTATCAAAGGCAATCATTATTTGGCAGCAGGGGTTCTTGCCACACTCAATAGACACATTTATCACACTGAACCAAGTCTTTTGACTCACTGCCACATCTCATACTGCACACCAACTGGTGCAGTTGATGTTGTTAAGTATTACTGAATTGGGCGTTACCCCTAATCTCCATAACTTGACCTACAAGTCATGCATAATAAAATCAAGATTTGCATATGCATGGCCAGAACAGATGCAATGTGGTATTATTTTAATTTGATAAATATTGAGTCAATTCACTGTGTGGGGATTGTGAAAATTGTGGTATTTTAATACCATATTTTTTAGATATAGCACCTGCTGCAGTCGGTGATACCCACCCATCAAGTGTATAAATACAGCATAGGAGGAGGTAAAGGCACACAGTTGATTTAAGCTGCATTCGCTTTTCCACCGCAGCCTAATTTTTACCACTGGGAAGGTTGGGATGACTAACGAAAATAATTTTTTTATGAGCAGATAAGACTTCCAGTGAGCTAATTTCCTTTATAATAAGAAATGCGCACATAAACATATCCCTCTCACACACACACACACACACACACACAGCCGCCATTTCTGCTTCACTTTCAGTATCAAAGCCTAATCAGTGGCTGACACTTCTCTCATTGTTATTGATGGGGTACGAGGAAAGAATAGGCTATGAGTTGGTTGCAATCTGCCCAGATCGTCTATGGTGAAAAAAGAAGAAGAAAAAACATGATACAAGGCCAAAATGCCTCCAACAAAGACAGTCTTCTGCCGTTATCGCACAAGCCATACATATCTCTATCTGTCTTTTGCAGCAGTGCAGTGGGGAAGGTACGGTGGACATGATTTATACCTTGAGCGAATTTGATGGATGTCTATTACTGCGTGTGAGCTCTGTTTACATACAAGAGTGATATGCAGCTGCCAGGATGTGTCTGTGTTCAAAGCTTTTATGGTACACCGAGAAGAAGCCTGAAAGAGGTAAAGCTAGAAGGATGGCTGTCACTGAAAAGCTTTTCTTTCTATTAAAATAACTGAGAACGTGTGGATATAAGCATAATGCGAGTATAGCAGTTAAATAATTGGCATCATAAATTTAGGTCTATGTAATTACTTTGATGACAAAACAGAGCATTAATAAAGCTATTTCATTTGCTGGGGACATGAAAAGTATGATGTTAATATTTAGCGCTATACTACTGTGATTAAAATCTAGATTGTCAGTCAAGCAACTGTTTGTCTCAGATATTGTGCATTCAACTACAGTTAATTACAGCTTCATTAGTTTTCTGACTAATGAGTCACTTTACTGTTATAGTAAATACATTGTGAATAAAGTTAAGTAAGGTTATACTGTCCTCATTCCTTTTATGAGGTTTCACTACTTTTTGGATCTTATCCCAAATACATTTTGCTGGTGACTAGTGTTTACAGTATATTGCATTTTCTTGGGCTGTACCATGGTATAATTGCTGCTGCGATGTCCCCATTTTCCTGCAGGGATCATTACGTTTTCATTAGCTAAGACAGTAAACAAGGCTGCTGCAGCCATTACATTTGTCAAGATAAACACACACTTACACAATCTCACTACCAAATGTCATCTGAACTAACTAGCTAAATCAAATATTTCAAATAGGTGCATAACAAAAAAGAGCAACACAGAACACAATGTTCTGGTCTGGTGTGCCCTATCTACAGTGCTCCAAATAGTCATTAAGCTCTTGGAGGATGAAGAAGTCCCGGCTTGTTTGCCTTGCACATAAGCAGGGCTGAATGTGAAACTGGGAGCTGGCACTGTATCACGCAGGAGTGCACACTACATCATGACGGTGCTCCCAAGCTGCGAGTCTGTAACAGGTGCTGTTTCAAAGGACCAGAGATAACAGAGGGAAAGGAAAGGGGTTGAGGGGAGATGGACACAGTGAGAGAGGGTGGGGAGGTTGCTGCTCAAGGGGATGTATTCCTCTTCATCTTCAGAGATTTCTTTTCGCTTTCCCTTTCTGGATGTGTGTTTGTGCATGCACGTGTGCACACAATTGCAAAAATATACTGGCAGACTTGGAAATTCTATTATGTTTTGAAGAGAATAACACTTTAAGCTAAGCTCTTGAAAAATAAGGATGAATTTTATTAGCATATATATATATATATCTATATAGGTGAAATATTCATAAGATTTGCACTTCTAACCCTGTATAATATGAGAGTTCTGCATTGTGTACTATTAACCCCTGCAAGTAACCTTCCACTGGCTTCCCACCTATAGTGATCCATAATTTAGAAGTGCACTGCTTAAGTACTTCCATACTAGACTAAAAGAAAACAAACAGCTATGAAGATTGTCTTTGCTATTTGGAACAAAGGACATTCTCTTCTTTGTCTTCTTATCTGTAAATATAAGCACGGAGCAAATCTAACATGGCACATCAAGGGGAGATAACGTTATCATCAATCAGCTCTGTTTGTGGTGATCATCTGGTGTGTTTGCAGGAGACTTGCTAAACATCATTAATAAATGTGGGTTTGCTTCGAGGTGCCACTGCAAAACAATCAACAGCTCATATTCCAGAGTGAAAGCCACGTAGATAACCGACTATCACTGCAGTTGTGTTGTTTGTTGCACCATGTTTCTGTTAATGATGCTATATGAGTCATGCCCCGTGGCAATGAGTAATATCTTCAGGTGATATTTGAATCCTAACTGACAACAACATTTTCACTGAGGTGAAACTGCATTTATTTTGGCCAATGAAAATGAAGGCCGGAGCGGTTTCTGCTTTAGGTTTGTCTTCCATTTAGCTTGAAGGGGGTACAATTTTACATAACTCTATAATGCTCAATCATGCTTAAAGGTGCAATATGTAATATTGACAGCTAGTGTTTAAAATAATTACTGCAGTACAAAATAACACTAAATAACTCACCGTGAACAGGCTACACGTTGTAAACAGCTGTGGCCCGCCTTGACTGGTCCTCGGGTAACTCAGTACTTGGGATCACTTTACTGGCTGTGTCTCAATTGTTTTTGAGAGTAACCAACTCGGGTACTCTAGCTAATGTTATATAATTCAATGTGAGTATATGAATGTTGAAATTACATTAAGTGCCCGTCCCTAGTAGCCGTGATAAATTAGCCTGAAGCTAATGCTTAGTTACCTGATCAGGAGAAAATTTGCTAACTCTGTGTCCTTGGGCTCTAAGCTGTCTCCATCTTTCAAATCAACGTGATCTCACAGAATTCCGTGAAATGAACACAGCCCCTTAAGTTAAGGAAAAGGTTGTGGATGGGCTTACGTTTCCATGACACACGGGACAACAACGGGACGGTTGGGTTTAGGAAAAGAACGGGATGGTTGGGTTTAGGAAAACAATAGCGGGACAATAGCGGTACAACACAGGACGGTTGGGTATAGGAAAAGAAGAACGAGACGGTTACGGTTGGGTTTAAGAAACGTGACACGCAGGACATGATCCCCGGTGTCCTGGGTGAAAGTCCTGTGTTTGACCCATCCACCACCCCAACCAACCTCCCTACGCGGATTTTTGGGCTTTCATACTACTCACTACGGTAGTCGCTCCTAATGCTACGTCATCTTCTCATTGACTTTATATTGCCATTGTTTTCCGTGGTGGCCACGCATTCCGTGCCACCACCACGTAACGAGTGTTAACAGTTTGCGATAATTTCATGGAATTCTGTGAGACCAGGCTGTTCAAATACATCTCCAATATTTACCTAGATTTTCAAATTCGAGTTGGGCCATTTTCATTACTCAGTGCCAGACCCTTAATCTTTCGGCTTTGGGTCTGGATTTCCAGGCTATTCTGCTAATACCAATAAGGAAGAATTTGGGTGCAGGGAATACAGATACAGGCTTACAACTTCATGTTAATTTAGATTCCCACGTTTTATCTCTAATCAAAACAATTACTCAAAGCAGTGGTTTTATTGTCCATAGTTATGGTTCTGTGTCTTAATCTAATGATAGTCTCACATTGCCAGACATTCCTCCACAGCGCTGCGGAGGAGGGTCTGGCACAACATTCTGGGATGGAAAAACATGCTCTGGTTTATTGGCATTTCTTTAAACCAATCACAATTGTCTTGGGTGGTGCTAAGCGCCAGATGGAGCCACAGTGCTGTTGCAAAATAGCCTTGGGAAGGAATTTGTTTTGGTGGAACATGTACATTTAAAGGTTGTTTTAGTTGCGCAACAGAAAACTCAGGCTAGCTGTCTCAATTTACCCTGCAGAGATCAGAGGAGCAGTTAACCATAGTCCTTTTAATTCGACCAGAGTTTAAAATCACAACACCAAGAAAGCAGAAGGTAACAGACATCTGGCCGAAAAAAATGACATCCGGTGGAATTTCAGCGTCGTGGATATAGACTAATCTAATGATGTCTTCTTTGAGGCTAAGGCATTGCTATGCTAACACAGTTGATATGCACTGTTCTTGTTTATATTGTACACTTTCCAAGATGAAAAGAGAAATAAATGTCTGAATATTTTGACCGAGATCACCCAAAAAATCATAAAGCTTATGAGAGCCGTCAAAACTAGGGATAAGCCGATATGAAAACTTTGGCCGACACTGATAACTGTTAGCATTGCTGTTATGGCCAATAACCAGTGATGCCACATAACGCGTTACTCTAATCTGACCACTTTTTTCAGTAACGAGTAATCTAACGCGTTAGTATTTCCAAACCAGTAATCAGATTAAAGTTACTTATCCAAGTCACTGTGCGTTACTATTTTTGTCATTTTCCTTAGTAAAAATATATATTTTTGCTTTCTTCTTGCGTCTCGGGGAGTGAAGTCACGTATGCGACAAGTCATGTTTTCAGCATGTGGACAGTTCACATGTACCACGCAGCGACACAAACGTAAACAACAATGGAGGGAGGAGAGAGTACCCTCTCAGTACAAGGTTCGTCGTACACTCTGTGCTGGTGGCGACAAAGTGCTATCTAGCTACAAAAACTCTAGGCTACGTCAAATTTGAAGAAACATTTGGAGTCGCAGCACTGCCGTGAAACTTACAGATGGTCGGGCAGTAGGCCTATGTTGTAGCGGAAAATGCTGCCCTTAAACATGGTTGACTTGCTCTCTTTCGTGCCATAATAAACCAGATCCCTACTGATGGCAATGCTGAGGTGCCTCACAGTAAACCGGTTGTCATTTTTATGTTGAGGCTGTAGGGGTGTTGTCGGCAGTTTCTGAATGTAACTAATAAAGTAACTTGTAATCTAACTTCGTTACTTTTAAAATCAAGTAATCTGTAAAGTAACTAAATTACTTTTTCAAAGTAACTGTGGCAACACTGCCAATAACCGATATTTACCAATTTCAATATGGTCTGTATATTTCTATACAGAAGTAAGTTTCTATGATAATCGTATTTACAAAAAAACATGTAAAAATAATCTTTTTTTTTCGCTTAACATTTAGAAAAGCCCATAAATCATAGATTTACTGCATTGTTTCCTCTCAACAGGGCCACCGTGAAAAATGCATGTAATTATAAATTAATTGGATTATAAATTAATAACTATTAAGGATCAAAAAATAAAATATCCTGTTTAGGTTTTAGGACTAATAACAGCTTTTCCTTGGTTGGCGAGGGAGAGATCACTAAAGCATAACTTGGGAGAAATGGCTTGTTACTAAAATAAGAATAGCTGGTTCACCTTAAAGCCAGCCCACCTTAAGTTAACGAGCCTGAGCTGAAGTTGTCGCTAGTTCCGTGGCTAACCACCTTCACTTTAACTAGCAGGTAGCATGCAAGACAAGGGAGCTTAGCTTGGGTCTTGAGGAGTATACTAGCATTTATTCACCAACAGATAAACTGTACACACTTTGCTCTGCTACATTTGAAGCTATAGCATTACTGCTAACTTCATATTCACCGACACACACACTTCCCTGCCTTTTTTTCTCTCTCTCCACCGCATACTGGCTAACGTGTGGGCTTCAGCTGCCACTATTTGCGTTTAGGCTGTGAAATTTAGTATGGCGGTTCTTCGTATGAGTGATCAAATTTGTTGAAGGATTTGACAAAGGATTGACACGGCATCTTCGACCTTGCAAGTATTGCATACAGCAATTCGCAAGTATTCTCTTTTCACTGTGAAAAACATCCAGACCACGGACATTGATTCATCTCTGTCATGTAAATCTTACGATGCGTCACAAACTGTGTGGCCAAAAAAACACCCACCCACCCACCCAACCACACACACACACACACACACACACACACACACACACACACACACACACACACACACACACACACACACACACACACACACACACACACACACACACACACACACACACACACACACAGGGCTGGGTACCGAATGTCGATACTTTTATGGCACCGAAAAAGGGTGCCAAATTTCGGTTCCAAAAGCGTCTGAGCGCGTAAAGCGTGTTTTACAGTAACCGCAGCCCAGCTGGCACGTGCATATGTGACGTCATGAAATCACCGTGACTATTTATACCTGCGCTGGTGGTCTTAACAGCGGTGGCGCTAATGAGCAAAGGCTACCGACGTTGCTCTTTCTACGGACTAGAAGAAGAAGAAAAAGGTAAACAACGGCAGAACTGGCAGCAGCATTGCCGTCAATGATTCGATTTGATTCAATGACCTACTTCGTCGGATCAAGCCTTTCATTCACCATAAGAGAACTCATCTTAACCCAGTAAGTTTACAAGACAGACTTGCAGTCACTCAGAGTCCTGGCATCCGGTTGTCGGCGAATTCATTCAGGCCTCCTGTTTCCGCTTTGTCACAAAAGAGACGTGCGTGACCTCGGCTCGGATATTACGTCATTTTGACATCATGATGGCGCGCGCCACCTTGGATGCGGCTAGTATAATTCACCTTTAAGCGCAAGCTTATCTGTCCTCTCTGCACATTGACACAGAGCAGAGCTCCGACCGACACACACACGGAGAGGTGCGGACGGAGTAAACTGTCTGCAGTTTTGTTGAAGTCACAGAGAGTCACGGTTGGTTTCAAGTGTAGTTACAGTTTTTTAAAACTTCACGCAGACAGCGTTTGCTGCGATGTGATATTAATGGCGAGCCAAAAGCGGTCGCGGTGCTGTTGACGTTACACTTCCTCTTACTAGACAAGCAGGCACCACAGTGGTTCTCTAGTTTTGACATGAGTCATTACTTGTGAGTGATCAAGTTTAATTTTTATTTGCGAACAGCCTGTTTAACTCAAAGTTATTATTGGTGCCAAGAATTACAGTAGATGCAGCAGCTCATTTAAGAATAAACTGAAAACTCTCCTCTTTGATAAAGCTTATAGTTAAGAAGTGAGGAGTTGCAGCGTCCGCCTAACCCGGCCCACCTGCTTCTCTTCGTAGTCATCAGATTTATTGATCATATAATCAATAATATAGTGAGAGTAGAGGGAGGCAGGCCAGTACAGCCTCTCATCAATGTTTTCATTTGTTTCCTTTTGTATGCATCCTGTCCCAGAACTGCTTGTTACTAACCTAGCTCTGGGGAGTTTACTCCCTGGAGTCCTTATGTTTCTTCTTCATTCCCTTCAAACGCCCGGCCGTGTCCTGCTGCATCTGCTGCACCCACCCATGCTCTGCAGCGCCATGTTTCATCCCGCAACATCCTGCTGTGACATCACCACAGTGGGCGCGAGAGTGACCTGAATAATTCACCTCCCACTAGTAATGGGTAAGTGAAGATGTATTTAACATCATAGTCTTGTCTGCACACATTGTATAAATGGGGGATTGTGTCTTTGAGATGGTGATCCTCTCAGATCACTTGCATTTTACATAGAGGAAACATGACGTGAGTGCATTCATATTGTGAATGGATTTAAAAGGTGATACAGAGCTGAAAGAAAACACAATCTACATGCATTTGCTTTACATGCTTTCAAATATGTTTAAGTGGCAAATCACCTGTCTGAAAAACAACTCTGTATCTTTATATATGTGAAATCATCTCAGAAAGTAATTTGTACAAAGTAAAAAAAAACGAAAAAAAAAAGAACACTTGTCCTTTTATAAGCATGAAATGATGCTCATCATTTGCTTAATGTCAATTTCCCTGCATTTTTTTACAATATGAACAGTAATGGTGCCGGGGACAGATAACTGAGAAGAAATTACCTTTATCTAAACAAGTGCTTCAGTTTGTAAATAAGCGTAGCATTAAATGCAGACGTCTCTTGAATATCATAGGGCGAGAGAGATGTTTTGCTGTAGACTAGCAATTTAATCTAAAAGGTAAACTTCACCGATTAGCATTAAGCTTTGTATCAGTAGAAACCTGATAGTATTTTTGAATGACCATGCTTCCCTCCCTCATGTCCCCCTGAGAGGGGAGATCTCTGTATTGAGGGTCTGGAAAAAAACCTCAGATGACGCAAAATGACGATTTTTGCGTCATCTGAGGCTTTTTTGCCCAGAGGCAAAAGACTACAGCCTGTATGCCTGTATTAGGAGCCACTTCCGCATAGCCCAAAGGGGGTTGGACTGTCGGCTTTTTCCGGAGATTGCCGAGGAAAAATGTCAGCCATCTTGAATCCTCGCTTAGCTTCTCAGCAGGAGCAGAAACAGTTCATCCTGACGGAAATTTTAGAACAACAATTATGTGCATTCAAACTACCGCACACGTGTACCACCGGGATACATTAGAACACATCGGAGAATATGCAGGACACTTTATTACAGACGGAATACTCCACACACTACGTGAGCTTCGCCTGCACGGAGACCAGCGGTGGTGCTCGATTCCTCTGGCCGGTGAGGAGACCTCATCAGTGGGGAGCGTTGAACGAGTGTGCCGGTGGAAAGATAACGCTAGCCGGCCACCTGTTCCACCAGTCCTGCTTGCAAGTGTCCGCTCATTAAACAAACTGGACTACATCCAACTTCAACGAAACTCCCAACGCGAGTTCAGAGACTGCTGTGCTGTGTTTTTGTTGTTGTGGAAATATTGCTGTGGACAATCCAGCCTGCTGTCACCGGGTAAGATTACTAGTGGAGGTGGGCTGTGTTACCCCGGACTGCCTGTTGCAAAAATGGGGTGATTTTATCCAACTAACTGCTAACTGCTGGTGGAGTTTGTGACTGTAAAATGCCGACAATTCTAGCTACATCCCACGCAAATGTAGGGCTGTGTTTATACTCGATGTTTATACCACAGCCCACCAAGAGCTAATGCTAGTAGCTATGTGTTAGCCTTCTTTTATTACATGGCTTGGTTGAATTCTAATGTAGAATACGGTCTGTTATTTCTTGACAACAGACCGCTGCTAAGGATAACACACCGTTGCCATGCATAGCAGAGCGTTGCCATGGACACAGTTCACTCTGGAGCTATCAATCAATCCGCTGAAAGAAGTCCGGATAATGTATCAGCTGTGGCAAAAAAAAAGCATGTTTTAAATGTGTAACACCACTTGAGCCACGGTGAAACGTTTTTTTCGTGTATATGGTTGAAATGACAATAAAACACTTGGCTTGGGAGTGGCCTCATACAGCAGCAAAGCAAGTGCATTCTGGGATTTGGTGTCTTTCATCCATATGAGCCAAAAACACATTTTCTGGCTTATCTCGGCCTAGAAGGCACCAATTTCAATTTTCTTTTCACATTTCTACTACATAAGTGACCCAATTTAAAGATATATTCAGCTTTCCAGCGGTGAAATTTCCCTTTAAAGTAGAAGGCAATGCCATTAAAACATGATTATACTGTGGTTACAGGATGAGCGAGTGTACACTTTACAGTACACTTGACACAAAGTATCAACACATGACACAAAGTATCAACACTCCTGAAAACACTATCATTATCTGTCTCCTCAGGAGCAATAACATCCACCTCCGGCATGCCACCTTATTTTAGAGTTTACCTTTGCTTTATATGAGACTCACAATAACCCATGGCTGGTTCATCTATGCTATCCGTCTTCCCACAACTACATTACAGTAAATATCTCTGGGCTTTGTGCTGTTGGTCGGACAAAACAAACAAGATGAATGAGAAACTGTGGTGGGCGTTTATTAATATATTACCAAACAACTAAACAATTAATTAAGGAAGTAGTCAGTCATATCACACTGTTGTCATTTCCCAAACCTCTCCTGCATGTTTGAGCTATCTCCCTGCTCTACCACAGCTGACTTCAATGATTAGCTTATTACTGAGCAGGAGTTCCTTTTGAGCAATGTTTAACTAATGCACTGCATGACACCATGTTGGGTATTTTTATACACCATCAGGACCATAGTACGGACTCTTACAGCCTTCTGTTTATTTGTTTTTACATTACGGCTGCAGCATGGGTTAAGTGCCCAAGACAAATTTCCCAAGATGTGGGACAATAAAGTTAATCTTGAATTCCTAACAAGTTGATTGTTTGAATCAGTTGTGTTGGAGCAGGGACAGCTCTTAACCCATGCAGGACGCCGAATTATGAATCCCACTAGTGGTCGATTAGTTGGGGTTAGGCATTTGACCTCGAGTGGTTAAGGTTAGGATAGCCGATTGGTCAGGGGATAGGACCTTAACAAATCAGGTTACATTACCTTGCGTAAGCATGGACGCCTAGCCAATAGTAGCTATTGAAGGGCGGGTCTTGGCGTGGCCATAGGGGGAAAAAGAATATTGCATGCATCGCTTAGCACATTAACTGAAATGCGCTGCTGTAAAATACATGACCAAATTATTTACATGTTTGAAACTTTTTATTTTAATGAGAGCATGATTTGATGTCATCATGATATGACTGCACACAAAATTAACAATAAAACTTTCTCAACCTCAAAGTTTAATTATATACTACTAATAATAATGCTAATAGTATTGCTTAATCAAAATGTAGGATTATGCAAGGATATATTTTTACCCTTGTATAAATCTCTGGTAAGATCCCATCTTGAATATGCTATCTTAGTCTGGTGTCCATATAAATTAAAATGTGTAGAAAAAAGGTCCAGAGAAGAGCTACTAAATTAATCCCAGGAATGAAAAATATGTTTTATGAATAAAGATTGAGAAAATTAAGTTGACATATACCAAGGAGATATGATTCAGGTGTATAAACTTGTAATGGAATATATGATGTAACTGTTTTGCCTATCTTTCAGTTTTGGAGCAATAGGTATGAGTTACGAGGGAATTCTTTAAAACTTTACCCTAGAACATTGCATGCACAGCATGTCTGAAAAGAGAAAGAATTTCTTCACACTCTGTGCAGTAAAAGCATGGAATGAGCTTCCAGAAGAAGTTGTGCGTTCCCCTTCAGTTAACTCTTTTAAGAATAGGTTGGATACATTTTGTCTGTCAAAAGATGTAATGTACAACTATAAAGCTTGTTTGTAATTTATTTCAATACATTTCCAAACCTTTTTGGTGCCCACCTATTTTATCAAGTGTATAAATACAGCATAGGAAGAGGTGAGGCCACACAGTTGATTTAAGCTGCATTTGCTTTCCACCGCAGCCTAATTTTTACCACTGGGACGGCCAGGATGACTACTGAAAATAATTTTTTTATGAGCAGAAAAAAGACCTCCAGTGAATTAGTAAAAAATGCGGAATAATCATAATCTAAACTAACATACTGGAACAAATTTCCCATTCATATTAGGTCCTCCACTACTGCCGAGATCTTTAAGTCTTGTCTTAAAAGACATTTTTTATTCTTTGGTGTATGATTTAATTTAGGGACATTTGTGTGTTGTTTGTATGATGTTCATTGTGTCTATGTTTTTATTGTTTTCCTTTGTTGTTGTTTTTATAATATAACTTTGTACAGCACTTTGTTCAGCCTAGGCTGGTTTTAAATGTGCTCTATAAATAAATTGACTTGACTTGAAAATCATGCGCACACAATTATGTTGTTGAGGGAATTTCTTACTATTTTACCAAACAACTAAACAATGAATCAAGGAAGTAGTCTAGTCATATCCCACTGCGTGTTTGAGCTCTCTCCCTGTTCCACCACAGCTGACTTCAATGATCAGCTCGTTACCGAGCAGGAGTTCCAGCACATTAACTGAAATGCGCGTCTGTCTGACACTTGTTTAATTTTAATGAAAGCATGATAAGATGATGTCATCATGATATAATTACACACAAAATGAACAATGAAACTATCTGGACCTCCCCAAGATGAATGATATACTACTAATAATAATGATAATAATACTGTTTATTTATAAAGCCTCTATCAAAATGTAGGATTACAAAATGCTTTACAAAAATCAAACATAAAACAAGAATAATCAAGTGAACATGGAAATATTTATATACATATATATTAAATACAAATAAATGCGTGCACACACACATTTATATGAGGGGCCATCTGGGACATTATTCACACATACAGGTGAAATGCTCTCACATACTACTGAAATATTTTCGTACACACTATTGAAAAATTATACTCTCACATACTACACTAAAACCTCACACACACACACACACACACACACACACACACACACACACAACTGAAACACTCTGATAAACACTATTAAAACGTTCTCACACATGATACTGAAACACTCTGATAAACACTCTCATAAACACTAATGAAATGCTTTCACACGCAATACAGAAACACTTGCATATACACAACTGGAACGGGATTTCACTTTGTAACGGTAATAGTTAACCATTATACCACATGAATGTTTAGAATAATTTTTGTCAATAGCATAAACTCGATGATCTTTATATTAAAAATGGGTGGAAAACACTGACACTGTGAATGCTCTCAAGAGCTGCATGAAAATACTACTATAATGCGCACACAATTATGTTGTGGTGTACTCCACAACAATGATATTGCTTATGCCCATTTTTCCACTTCTTGTCTTGCCCTACATAGTACAAATTTGGCTCTGGTTTTTATGTATCCGGGGGATCATTCTGCTCTGTGATGCATAACAGAGTGCAAAAGCCACGGCGCCACGTGGCTCCAGGTGTTTCCACTGATCTGCATATATATCAGGAGCTCATAAAGAGGTCTAGTTGGGTTAACTTTCTGTCTGCCAATAGTTGAGCTGTTGCTTTTTTTCCCAGGCCCACCCACTGTTGACTGTTTTTAGCTTTTTTTAAATTGTCTTCTGTAAAGAAAGAGGACACTGTTGCCTTTTCTGCCCAATGTTTTGGATGCTGCTTACATCTGCATCTACAACCTTAATCCTGTCTGCTACATTCAGCATGACTGAGTTTGAATCATTTAAAATGCTAATGGACTCCAAAGGACCGATACATACAGATGCACACACATACCCACACAAATACAAAACCCCAAACACACAAGTGTACGACAGAGTCAAGGCAGAATTGTCTCAAAGCCAGGCTAAGCTACAGTATCAGCTGTAAAATATGGATTAGGGTCCTCTATAACTACTCACACTGAGGCACAATGTAATACGGTGAGTGTGTGTTTGTGTGTGCACTCGAGGAGAGAGGGCACATCTTAAAGTGACACAGCTGCTGTGCCTCCCATGTGTCAAATGTCGTATGTTTACTCCTGCAAGCTGCCTACAAGTGCGAGAGGTTTAGAGCAGTGTGCTCTGATAGAGATGACTGGAACAGCTTACACTTCTATCTAAAAGAACCCAAACAAGAGTCTGGGGGAAAAAGAGATTGCTCCCATTGTGATCAATCTGACTGCTTTAGCCAACCAACCTTGAATAGATGGTCACATTTCTGTACCCTGCAGGCAGACGCCGCTACGCAAAACACTGTCAAACACAATGAATGACATCTTAGCTCAGCTTGAAATCAAATTGTGCATATTGTGCCCAGTGTCTTTATAATTATTTCTATACAATATCTGCCAGTATAATACTGGCTGAATGCATTCTAAATGCTTCCAACACAGTGTTTATAAGAACTGGATTTGGTTAGTTTGGATATTGCACATATGCTCACTAAGGTTTGTACCGAAAGTGCAAATGGAAAACACTGGCACACTCAAAAGCTATCACAAAGTCAGAGCTTTAGGGGTCGTCACAGAAGCTATAAGAGCCTTAACAATGAGAACATTACTGACAGTTTGAAACAGCCACATGCATGTATAAAAAAACAAGTATAATCATGAACTTCTATATTATACCACTGAGAATTCTGATTGGCCTGGTAGGCGTTTGCATGTGTTTATTACTTTCTTGCAATAGGCATAACTGGACAATTCAGACCAATATTTCGCAGTTCTAAATTAATGTGCGAGTATAGAGAGGCAAAGTCCCTCCCCTTCCGATGGACCCCATAGGGCCTTATTTTGTAAATATGTACTGTAGTGAATGGGGAGATAATACATTTTTGATCCCATTGAAATTGAGTCATGAATTACACATATGTTTGTCAATTTAAAAAGATAATTTTGCAATCACTAGAAAGTAGGTTTGTCATAGTACCACTTTGTTTTGTGTAAAACGGCTCAGTGAATTACCTTGTCTCGTACAATATACGTCACCTTGCTTGCTACTCGGCTTGCTCCCTAGCTAGCTAAGCTATGTTCCACAACCCATGTAACATTACCTCACCTGTATTATCCAGCATCTTTTTATTAGCCAGGAAGCGAAAGAACGAGCAAGACCTGTTGCTCGTATTAGTAACGTTACATCCTGGTACGAAACACACTGGCATCATAGCTTCTGCGAGACGTCACTTACGTCACTTATGTCACTTTGGGGTGAGTAGTCTTTCTAATTACGTATTTTCACTACCTTGTACGTCAATAGCTTTCTTTTCTTTTTCACTCTGCACATATGCTACACAAGGAAAAAAAACTAAACAAAACCCAATTCCCAATTTGAAAATGCTAATCATGTTGTACCAAAACATTGTAACACCTTAAATCACTTGATCAGTAAATTAATAACTGTAAGATGTCTTCAAAATGAGTGGCTCATGATCACATTGGACAACACACAAATATCTGTTTCGCTTGCCAGAAAATTATGCTGAAAGCCCCTTCAGCATTTCATACCCTGTAATACCAGGTTCCCCCGGAAATAGTTTATAGCTATAATATTAACAGTTATGCAGTCCAACAGTTAATACCAACCACACTACGTACTGTAGGTCAATGCTTTTACACAGCACAAATCTAAGCCCTGAGATCCTGCTGGAACACAAAACAAATATAGTCCTTAGGCAGTGAATAAACAAAATCCCCCCGTAAAAGATTTAAGGTATGGATTTCACATTTAGAAATGAAAAATGAGGCAGCAGAACAAACTTATAGCTGCAATGCTAATTGGAAGACAATTGAGCTGGAGAAATAACCTCACAGTCTCACTGCAGATGCCAACCATATAGATTTTCTGTGTGGACAGTGATCTATATTTACTATACACTCTGTAAATACCCCAATATTTTATGATTTACCTATAGGTGACTTTTTCATGTGAGTAAATGCTATTTTTTAACATGTGGACAGCTATGAAATGGTATTGATTAAATTCTAATTCAGTTCCTTTCGTTTCGCTGGTTTTGCCAGCAGAAGCTGAGATGTATCGCCTGTCTAGGCAAATGTAGCTTGAGCACTGAAATAGATGACCTCTGTTGCTTTAATTACCCTTGATCCCATGCAGCTTTGTCAGTGCAAGTCTTTTTGACTTGTTGGACTATGTTATTTACATTAATTAGTGTACAGGATAGAAAAATTGTATAAATAACCGCAAAGAATTCTCCATTTTCTTTATTAGAAATACTACAAATGCGACTAAGCTCTTAGCCCGTTTCACAGCTGACTTGAGCCAGATTTCAGTTAAATGACAATATTTTAAAGTATTTCAAAATGTTGCAAAGAGATCAAGATGGTTCTCTCATTTGTTTTACTGCCCAACAGCACAAACAAAATAAACCCAAATCATGCATCTGTCTGAGGTAATCAGAGCTCTAACTATGCCGTTGTCAGTGGATACGCTTCCACGTTCAGCCATTGGTTAAATTGAGTATATCTATCCGCGTCACACTTAAGAATAACAGCTTAAAGGATAAACACAAAAGTGATGGGCAAAAGAAATGAAAATGAAGGGTGAGTGAGTCTGGGAATTATAGCACGGAAACAGTCAACGTGGAGTGCATCAATGTCAGTTAAGCTCCATCCCAAAGATGGTGGCTAATTAGATTTTCCAATGCTCAACCAATCATGCTGATAGAGAGAAACATTTTGCAACTCAATAGCCGGCTGACATGTACCGATAGCATTGTCAACAGAGTCAGCTGTGCTGCCTGCTAACATGGTTTGAGTGGAGAATTATGGTTGATATTACAGATGAATGTTCTGTTTACATACAGTGACAGGTACTGAGGAGGGGAAAATCGGCCATATTTAGAAATGGATGGATGAATGAATAAATGACCTCAAAATAAATGTCACAAAAAAAGAGGTGACTTTTATAGGTGGCTTTCACACCTGCCTCATTAAGTTCGGTTGAATCATACTAGAGTCCATTTTTTCCCCTTGTGGTGCGGTTAGTTTGGACAGGTGTGACAGCAGTGTGCTCAGATGCACGCCAAAAGGCAACCAAACAAGCGTACTAAGACCTCCTTGGTGAGGTGGTCTCAGTATGCTTTCAAACAAACTCTGGAGTGGTTAATTTGAGGTGAGAACGGGATCTGACCTCGAACCGCTCCAACTACTGTATGTGTACTCCATAAGTCTGAGCTAAATGTCTCCTGTAGTCAGGTGGGCTGAAGCAGAACATGCAAACTGTAGCAGCTTCCAATATTTCTGTCAAGGAAATTTGCATTTCCGTGGTAAAACCAGCTGCTGCAAAAGTTGGAGACAAACGCCGGCAGAGCAGAGCGACGTCTCGGTGAGCAGAGCACACATAGTAACGTTGCTCGGGAAACAATGTCTGAAAATGATTTAAATGAAATGAGCTGGTTTGTCCAGGGAGAAATATGCACTAGTCCAGAACATAGAACCTTCTTTCTGTATTTACTTTCTTGCTCCCGCCCCAGAAACATAATTTAGCTACGCTTGGATTTTTCTCTGTGTAAAACTAAACAATATAAGGTGAAAATGGTCCAAGTTTTCAAACTCATCAATTGATTCGGACCAGAGCAAACAAACAGCGGATATTTGGCTCGCTCTTTATTGTTACATTAAAGAGGACAAACGCAAACTACAAAGACACTGAAATGACATTCAAACAAGCCATCTTCTTCATGTATTCAAACAGATATTTGTTGTAGAGGTGACGGTATTTTCTTTTAACCATTTTTGGCACTGTGCAGAATATAACTGTACTATTTATTTTTTCACCTGTTCCTGTCAATATTATGAGCACATTTTCTCTTCCAACTGGTTCATATTGCATGTGAGGTGCTGCTGTAGCTACTAATTACTTTGTTGCGCGCTGCTGATTAGCTTTGCCTGGATCTCAAAGCTCCTAGTGTGTGTGTGTGTGTGTGTGCACATATATGCAAGGATCTTAATCACTTACAACACATCTGCAAAATCAATTTGATTGCACCCAGTAAATACCCATTTTTGATGAAGAATAATCAAGGTTAGTTTTCAGTTATGAAGCCAGCAATCCTTGATGCCCGACCATATGTCATTTCACCATAACATGCATCTGCTGAATTAACAAGAGGTGGATCAAGATGCCTCTCTCTATCCTTTCACTTTGAAGTGGCGATGATGATAAGATTACATCGTGGAGTGATCAAGGATAACCTTCAGTGTTTTATCTCTACAGATCCACCCGTTTGTCCAGATCTTTGGCACCGACATATTCACCTGGAACAGTGTGCTGCCAGATGTCTGAGCTTATTAGCACCAACACCATTTCAAGAGAGGTTTCATTTCTGTGGTTTGGTTTGTGTTAGACATGTATTTCTCTCATACATTCCTAAGTAAAGCACATTCTCTGCTTTATAACTGGCCGTACATTTGCTATAGTGAGATTTCAATTTAAGAGTAGAGTCAAATGGATTACAGCACCCTTGTAGGCTGACTTGCTTGTTTGGAGGAATGCCAAATAATACTTATAATGAAGTAAAATCCCTGACATATTTTTTGTGAAATTAGATCTGTGGTGGTTTGGGTAGCAGCTGCTGCTGCAGTTAAACAGGCCCAACATGAAGGGACCATTGTTTCCTTTTCATTTTGTGCTTTCATATTTCCTCTCTCATATCAACGCCTGCAGGGGGTGAACCCTATGTGATTACTTTTAGAATGATTTAGATATATAACCCTTGTGTTTTGTCAAAATTGGCTTTACTTTCTCGTTGTTTGAGGTTACACTAGTCTATATCGACGACGTTTAATTTACAGGATTGTTCCGGTGCCGGTGGAGGCTCAGGCAGATGTCCCTCATTTCGGCCGGATGTCCCTCACCTTCCGCTTTCTTTGTGTTGGCATTCTAAACTCTGGTCGACTCGGGAAACATCTGAATCCGAGCTAGAACCGACAATTAAATTATGTTTATCTTTTTTTTTTTTTTTTTCAATTCTCATCGAACACTCAACAGCCATTTTAATTCCAGAGCTCGCCTCCCTACGTGTGCATGTTCCACCAAAACAAGTTCCTTCCCGAAGCTATTTTGCAGAGGCACTGTATATGCGTCCGGCAATTAGTGCCGCCCAAGACGATTGTGTTTGGTTTAAAGAAATGCCGATAAACCACAGCATCTATCCCTGAATGTTGTGTTGACTAGCCACAGTGCTGATGAGGGGGTCTGGCAATGTGAGACTAATGTTACACAGACTCAACTGCTGTATGTGCAAAAAAAAAAGGTGCAAAATGAACCAATTTATTTCCGTTTAATACTTTTCTGCCTTATTAACACCAGCATGTAGAAAAGTATTGAAGTGGTAACCCTACGCTTTGCCACAAACTTAATGGCAACACCAGTCACAAACCATGTTTCCATCCATATATTTTTATGTGCATTTTGAAGAAAAGCTGTATATGTCCAAATTCAATGAAACGCTTGCTTGAGATGATTTTTGCCCTTTGCCGAATAAGTTCTGATGTAGCAAACATTTAACTCACATGACTGATCAGCTGTTTCTGCTGTCACCATTTTTCCGGACCTTATATAAATTTGTCTTTGTCTCCGGAACAGCTTGAAACATGGCCATGGCTGTTCTTTCATGTCCGCTAGTATTAGCGGACATGAAAGAACAATTGAAACTTGCCCATCTGAAACAAAATCCTGAAGATCTCTCTCTCTCTCATAGAGGGGTTGGATAGCCAAGACTACTTGTTTTGCTTCTGGTTCGCAACCTCTAATTCTTCTATTCTGTTTACTGGCGGATTACAGCCACGCATAGCCTATAACTCCAACTGCTGACAAAACTACACTGTAGCCAATTCTATTGGCTCCAAAACAGTTGATGATAACACAACTAATTCACATTTCTTTTTTGCGATGTTTCAGAATTTTGCTTAAATTTGCTTGACAATTGAATGGAATCAAGGCTTTAGATATAGAGCATATGAAAATCCAATGTATTAAACCATGTTTTACAGCTGTGGCCTTTGAAAAGTAGAGGAGTTCTGAAAAATGTCTAAGCAGATATCTTAGCAGAAGTCATGAAGTATCAAACTGATAAAAAAAATCTAATTAAGCATGCTTTTGAGTTGTTAAAGAGGGCCTGGGGGTCTACAGGGCACCAACCAGATCATTACACTAAAGTATTCAAAACAAAGTCACATTGGAATAATAAAAAAAAAAAAAATCTGTCACTGAAACGCTGTGATTATATGTGTATTCAACCATGTTATATCTTGCATGACAGCCCCACTTAAACAGGTAAGCAAAATAACAAAGAATGATTTTTATCAAGGCAATTATCTGAGCAGAACTGCGCCGGTGAATGTATTCCACTCTTGACTTCTCTCCGATGAAAGCAGCAGGAGCCTTCTCACTCCCTCCTTCTTATCGCACTGTCAAGCCAGCTTGCCTGCTCCCACACTGCGCTTGCCAGCAGAAAGGCCACTGCTCGTTAATGCCAGTGAGCTGGAAATGAGTCACAGCACCTTGTCACGTGGCTGATCTGTACCCTGACGGCGCCCTCTGCTCAGGAACTAAAGAACATGGTTTTCCCCACTCGTTGACATTCAGTGCTGCTATCATGACTGCTGTTCCCGTCAAATTAAGGGGAAAAGAGCACATGCACGCATTGAGTAAGATGTGGTGGATTGAACTGCAGGCCTTGCCTTGTGGATACTAAAATCCTTTGCTGGTTGTAGGGTATGATGTTTATTTTATATATTATAGTCTCCTCTATGAATATATTGAACTTTAAGAGTCATGACTGACTTCAAACGACTGCAATTAAAAACACTGCCATGAAATTCTGTAGCTTTAAAGTATAATACACATGAGCTCTACCAATTGTGGTCTTCAAAGATGCAGTGCATCCCATTAAAAAAACGGTTGATTTTTTGAGTGCAAAACATCTACTACACTGTATATTGCCATTATTTAAGCTATACTTTGACATAATATGTGTGATAATAATGTGTCAAAGGTGAAACAATAAAAATGTTCTAGTATATCCAAACTTGTGAACACAACATACACCGGGGAGTCGTGCAACACAACTTCAGTGCGTTGGTGTGCAGAGATTACATAAACATGCATTTTCTCACAGTTCATTTGCTTCAACTGGCTATAATAATATATAAATACAAATTTTCCGCACTTTGTGAGGAAGATGGAGATAGTTTAGTAAGTGACTTCAAACTGTCACATTAGTATTATAGAAGGGTCAGGCCCAGAGAATGAAATGCTTGGCAACTCTTGGCTACCACAAGTTAATTAGTTGGGTAACAGATGCTAATTAATAAACAGTCACTTACACAATTATACATTGTATCACCAATTTGTGATTTGTGTTCCCTGCTTCCCAGAAGTTAATTTGTGGTGAAATGTAGTCATTTAGTCTTTTGGTGTACCCACTTCTCCGCAGTCTAACTGATTTCTTTTCTACTTCATTGGGTTCGTATTCAGAATTGACATAGCACTTAACTTGTGTTGCGTCAATGCACCAAAGCTGTTGCTAAGCACCACTCGAGCAGATATGTATACGGGTGGAGATTACCCAAAGGAGCTGACATCACTGAGGTTCAGAACTCAACAAACATTTTTTTTTTTACTGTGCAGTGTCTGCTCTGGGGAATAGGTGCCCTAAATATAAAGTGGCAGCATCATATTATACAGCTGAGCATTATATATTTTTTTAATTGTTAAGAAAATGTGCGCATAGTCAGAGTAATTTGGTGACTGTTGGTCACAAGTATCATGGGAGGTTTAAAGGCACACTATGCAAGATTTGTACCTTAATATAACCGCTTCAAAGTAATTTTAATGGTAAATCATCCCGATAGCAAAGTAGGGGGGGACACCGCTGGCCAAACTTCAGCAATGCAGGTTTGGGAGATGGCACCCTGCCAAAATCTCGCGAGAACTACTATCGGTTCTGCGAACAGAGCCCCCAGAACCTTTTGGACATCGGTGACCAGCACCAGATATCTATTTTGAGTGTCTTTCCTTAATAACCACAACATCCCAGACGACATAGCGAGACTGCCGGGCTCTTCGTGGATTGTTGTTGGGTCTAGGAGGCGGCACAGACGGAGGAGGGAGAGGAATAGTGGGGCCGCAGGTCCGGTGTTATGCTAAGGCTAGCATTGCACACAAGCCACCTCTACCAAGACTGTATCTCTCCAATGCCAGATCCCTGGTGCATAAAATGGACGACTCAAAATTACAACACGCTGGAAATCGCTATGTTCGTGACTACTGTGTTTTGATTATCACTGAAACCTGGCTTCACCCGGGGATACCCGATGCTAGCATGCAGCCATTAGGCCGCACTCTGCTAAGCTGAGACAGGACTGAGGACTCCAGTAAGAGCAGAGGAGGGCTCTGTATGTATGTGCATGAGGACTGGTGTAATAAGGGGACAATTATAGATAAACTGTTCCCTTGACCTCAAGTACATGTCTGTAAGATGCCGGCCTTTTTTTCTACCGAGAGAGCTAACAGTAGTGATCGTCACGGCTGTGATGATCACTACTGTTAACCCGACGTCAATGTAAACACGGCGCACTCTCTCCTACTGAACACCATAAATGAACAGCAGCGGGCCCACCCCAACGGTGTTCACACATCGCAGGAGACTTTAATAAGGCCAACTTGAAGACTGTACTCTCAACATTTTATCAACATGTCAAGTAAACTTGCTTGTTGTATGTCAGTTTTTACGAAGTTATTGATTCATCCATTGTTTATAATAAGACCAGTCCTACAGGGGGGGATCAGACCGTGAATGCAGAGACGGCTCTGCGTGAGTGGTATTTACGACAGTAACGTTAAATACAAGTACTCCACAGCGACTCTATGGGTAGCTGTTTGACAAAAAACGGAAACTGCATAGTATGCCTTTAACATCCATATGAGATATGTTTAAAATGTATTACAATGTATTACCATATATATATATTTTCTCCCCGAGCATTTCCCTGATGCTCCTGAAATAAAGTATGCCATACTTGAAGAAAAGGTCATGGGGCAGAAGAGTCACACACAGGTTGCTTTGAGCTAAATGCTAATGTCAGCATGCTAATAAACTCACAACAAAAATGCTAACATGCTGATGGGATCACCAAAATCATTAGAATTCATCCTGTGGGAGACATGAATGTCTGTAACAAATTTCATGGCAATCTATCTGGTATTTAATTCAAAACGACACATGTCAACCTCATGCTGGATATAAGGAAAAGTCAGCAGATCACCAAAGCCATTAGGATTTAGGTTCATGAATGTCTATACAAAATTTCCTCATGATCAATCCAATAGTTGTTAAGATATTTCAGTCTGGAGCAAAGTGGTGGATAACCTAACAACACATTGTTGTCCCTATAGTCATACTAGCAGCATTGCTGAAAATCCTGATAGATTTTTACACCCTGAGATTAACTGCCAAGTTGCAACCATGATTTTCACAGCTCCTTGGTGGTCCATGTAGCCTGAGTCCTCAGAAAAGTACAATGAGCACTGTCTGTGTTTCAGCACTGTTTCCATTTTTCAGGGTTGACTTTGTCTGTGATCTTTCCCTCTCCTTTCTCTTTGAAATCACTTTACTACATGCAGCAGATGAAATATAGAAAGCACAGTGGGCTTGCTGTAAGTGAATTGCTAAGAGGAATACTACTTCCTTTCCCCACCTGAATAGCTTATTCTTCTGGGCCAGGAAATATCTTCCTGTTAGATTAAAGGTATTGGCTGTAAAATAGCGTAATCCTCTGGTCATAAACACTTTAAGGGACTTAGGGGTTTAAACAGAATTTGTCTCTCTGAATGTAAAACATTTGCACAAAGAATTACATGATCTTCTAGACATTGCATAGTGGAGCAGAAACAAAATCAATCTGCAAGCACTGAGAAACCAATAAGACATCTTTCATCTGTTTTCTTTATGTCCAGTTTAAAAAAAAATCAAAGTGCTGTTTAAAGGATAAGCCAAAATGAAGTAATCTGGCATGCCTTGTCTTCCTAATTGATTTTCAATAGCAGCAGCCCTACTAAAGGTGTGTCCTCAGCCAGGTCTAATGGAATGATTGAAGGATGAAGACTTTGAAATCTAAAAGGGCTGTTGGAAAACAAATGCAGTGCCCATGGTCAAGGAAAGCTACTTGGCTCAATTCATTATTATTTTCCCTTTAAAATCTGTAGCACTTAAAAAGTATTTTACTGCTGGAAAGAGGGTATTTCCATAAAACTGGGCTGGCAATGCAGTAAAATGGTGCAAACATTTTGAAATTGTTGCTATTGTTCATGAGCAGAGAAAACTGCTGTGATAAAAGCTGTGATATATATTTCACTCAAAAGGTAGAACACCTACAACTACCAGAATGCACTGTTTATTGCCCACCCAATAAACGCTCCCGCTGGTGGGTAATGCAAGCTTGTTGAGATTGTCCGTATTGACACAGAATGGCGGCCAGCTGATAACAAAAGGTCTCGTATAACAGTTAAACGGTAAGCTGAAATATGTTTCTGAAAACATTTTAAGCAAGTAATAGGCAATACAGTAACCAAATCTTGGTTTATATTTGATCAGCACTGCCTAGTTTTACAGTATGAGTTTGGTTTGAGTTTGAGAAAGAGCTGCCTCTCTCTCTTTCTCTCTGCTTCTTTGTATGCGGAAGTACAGTCTGTAGTTCAAGCAACAGGCCTTAGGACCAGCAGCAGACCTCCAAGTAACACGTTTGCATCAAACACATCACTTTTTCTGCTGGCCTGCGAGTAGGGAGATATGGGCACTGGGACGATGGAGGTAAGTTTACCATAGTTAATGTACACATACTACCAACATTGTTATGATATAAAGTTGGTTGAATATCGGCAAAGTATCCCTCTTAAAAAATGCCAGTGTTAGAATACTGGTGTGCACCAAAAGCTCAAAAAGTACTGTGATTGGTTGCATTGAAACTCAAAGGCGAGAATAAGCTCTCTGCTCCTCATATGTTCAAAGGCAAAGGCAAACCTCACATATTCACTTCTCCCACCATACTACATTTTCCAGCCAAGAGGTCAGGAAACCAAAAAAAAAGAAATACTGTAGCATTAGCTGAAATACAGGATCATGTATCCACGGTGTTATTGCAAAACAAACACGGCAACACACTTTACATGCACATCTCTCTGCTCAAATTGACCAAACAACCCAAAAACACTGAGAGCTAACTTATTAAATATGTACTGTCTGCTTCTCTGCATAAAAACTGCATACTGGGTTGCATTGAAATTATTTATGTGAACACACACACACACACACACACACACACACACACACACACACAAAGCTAAAACTTAAATCCCTAAGGCACCTAAACCTGCCTTCACTGTCCAAGAGAAACTGTTTTTAGAGCCTAATTGGTCAGTGAACAAAAATAGTTTTGAGTAATGGAAACAGGTACTGTTCTTTTACTGTGCCATTGTCATAAATATAGACTATATAGACAGTTTTATCCTTCATATTAACAGCAATCTAAACAATCTAACGGTGCAATAGCAGAACTATTAACATATGGTAATTAATTGGGTCAGTGGTAATTACCTGATGATACCTGAGTGAATCAATTATTCAATTTTATTCTGTTTTCCATGACTGACATACACAATTCATTCAATTTAATAAACTGATTATTAAAAATAAATTCAATGTCTCTCTATAGAATCTAATTTATTCTTTAGTAGACAATACAACACTATTTCAAATGTGCATTTACAAGCCTGCAGGCCATGTTTGATATAAACAATGTCTTGGAAAGACCACACGACACAAAATGTTCAGTATGTATGTGCTAATATTTGTTAGGGTTATGTCATCAACGCATATCTAGATGCTGAAAGTCAACTTGAAATGTACAGTAAATAACATGAGATTCATATCAGAGAGAAATCAGAGATAATGAGCAGATTAGCCATGGGAAAGAGTTAACTGCTTGATCAACACTACATGTCAGGAAATGGAAATGAGCTTTGTGCAAATTAGTGATGTTAAGTTTTGGAAGCTGCTAATGATCAGATTAATAGATGCAAACTGGGAATCCCTCTGGCATGGTTTGAAACCTAGGGATTGGTGGCATGAAAGTAGATTAAACCTCCTTTAAGCAGTGAGGTGATTATTCATGGGTTAACTTAGCTGAATGCAATGCAAGCAAATAATACTCATACTTTCAGCTAATTTAGATGACCCAGAATCTTTGGATGACGGTGTGAGTATCGCAAGATTCGAGCAGAGGTGAGATCCAACATGGCGACGTGCAGTTGCTGACAAGCGCAACAAAACGAGCCCAATACTTTGCGACTTAAAACTTTTTTCCCGTATTTAAACAAATTAACATTGCATCGACTGCCATATACTTCATACGAGCTACAATCCGACTGCACTCTGGAGGAATTAACGGACTTGGAGGCCTATATTGACGACCACTATCACCACCTGCATTCAACCATGGAGAACCTAGACGCAAACAAACCTGACTCCAAGAGGAGACAGAGAGACTCCGCAACAGACACGGATGATCTACACACCACCGAAGTTGAGGTAAGTGTGCTGGCAAGCATCAACAAAAAGCTGGATTAGGGACGGGACAACCGGCTCTTTTACGTGAGTCGGTTCAACCGGACGGTCGTTGGTTGGCCTACCGAGTTAATAGATTGGGTCACCGGTTCGCGTGCCCTCGGCGCGGGGGGGGGGTTGATTGCGTTCCCCCGCCAGGAACCAAGACACCGCGGAAGACTCAAGCGGTTGCGGTTACATTCGGTCCCGACATACTATTTACACACTCCTACTGACCGACACTAGACTCACGCACTGGCCATGGTTACATTCGGTAGCATGGTGGCCGGTCTCCTCATGGCAGTCTAACTACCATGTAGCAACATTCACTTCTAACATGTAACTTAACATAACTACCAAGATAGCATTACGTGTATTTGTATGTGATATAATACTTTCCCCTTGGTAATGTAGCCTATGATTTTCCATGAACACAATTCTAAAATGCACGAGACATTCTGCTATCGGTAACTCAAACTTGCCGAGAACCTAGACACCCGTGATCACATGACTCATGCATTAGGCACGGTTACGGTCTCGTTCAGTAGCCTGGTGCATGGTCTCCTGGTGACAGCCTACCTATCACGTAACAAACTTAACATAACTTAACATAACTACTAAGATAACATGACGTGCATTTGTATGTGATATCCATTGATAATGCAGTCTATGAATTTGTATGTACACAATCATCTAAGATGCACAAGAAATAAAGGCTTCTGGGATCGGTTGATAACTCAAACTTGCCGAGAACCTAGACACCCTCGGTTACGGTCCTTACGGTCTCGTTCAGTAGCCTGGTGTGCGGTCTCCTCGTGACAGCCTATACCTACCACGTAGCAACATTCACTTCTCTAACATTTAACTTAACTACCAAAATAACACGACGTGTATTTGTATGTGATGTACTGTACTTCCCCATCAATAATGTGTGAATTGCCATGAACACAATCCTCTAAGATGCACCAGAAACAAGGCTTGGTTAATAACTCAAACTTGCCGAGAACCAAGACACCGCTTGATTACATTAGACTGGAGCAGTTGCACGGTTACATTCGGTCTCGTTCAGTAGCCTGGTGCGAGGTTTAAATTGCTCATTTCCTGATTGATTCAACCACCACCACTCCAGTGGAGGCGCTAATGAGCTAGATTACGACACACACAGTAGCAGAAGAATACCAGCTACAAACAACGGCAAGAATGAAGTAAAAGAAAAAAAAACAGGATTGTGTCGGTTCATTGGCGTATGGCACTTGAGTCTCCCGGTTCAGTGACACGAGTCGGGTTAATTAACCGGCTCTTCGGTCAGTTCGTCAACACTAAGCTGGATTTGTTGGTTACAATACACAAGGAGTTAAATGACATGAGAAAAAGCCTTGAATATGCCTACAGTCAAATCAGGAGCTCAAAACTTCGGTAGCAACACTCACCCAGCAAATGAAAAACGTCACCGTCGAAAACAAACAGATGAAAGAAACAATTCTAGACATTCAAACACGCTCGATGTGCAATAACCTCATCTTCTCAGGCATTCCGGAGACCTCACCCGATAATCCAGAGTTACGGATTCAAAACTTCATGACATCTCAACTCAAACTACCTGTTGACGTTGTACAAAATATTACCTTCCACCAAATTCACCGCCTCAGCAAACAACAGCAGGATAAAATCAGGCCCATCATCGTAAAATTTTAACACTATCAACAAAAAGAACTGGTCAAAAGCAAAGGAAAACTACTCAAGGACATCAATTTTGGAATGAATGATCAATTCCCATGGGAGATAAACGAATGAAGAAAAGTTATCTACCCCATACTAAAGAAAAACCGAGGAAACAACACGTGTGCAGTATTGGCAGTCGATAAACTCTATTTAAATGGACAATTATTCCGAAGCTCTGAAATAACACCTTGGCTTTTCTGAATAAATGCACAACTATGCTATATTTTCTTACACCTCTGTAAGCCCATCGTCTACATTTTGCTGAGCCCACACTCTCTCTCTCTTTATTTGCTCTCCACTTTATTGTTCTCTCTTGATCTCTTTCTCTCTCTCTCCCTCTGTCTCTCCCTCCTATCAATCTCTGATAAGGCATCTGCCTTTCTTTGCATATTGTTTGTTTGTTTGTATATGTCTTATATTTTGTCTATCCTTGTCTATATGAGTAAAAGTCCCCTTGTCCAGTGTCTGTCTGTTAGTTTTGTATTTATGTTCTACATCACTACTACCTCTCAGCTCAACCCCAAGGAAAAACACTGGAAAACATGTTATGCGAGATATGACAAACATCCACTCAAAAGTGACAAGCAAAAACACACACGCAATATTCCCAGACGGAAAATTCATCATCATTAATGCTACTTTTAACCATACAACATTTCCACTGGCAAACATTTATGGCCCTAACAATGATGATCCATCTTTCTTCCACAATCCTTTCTCCATATTATCAAATTCAAATAATCTCATCATAGCAGGAGACTTCAATACTGTCATCATCAATCCCACAATTGACTGCTCAAGCACCTCTGGCAACTTAAGAACTGGCATTCCACTGACACAATAAAGCAATATATGGGGGACTATGGACTTAGCGACAGTTGGAGAATGAGAAACCTGTCTTTAAGGGAATATTCATATTTCTCAACAGTTCACCAATGTTCATCTAGAATCGACCTATTTATCATCAGTAACTCGCTAATACCCAAGATATCAGATAACACAATCCACCCAATTGTAATCAGTGATCACTCCCTGTCTCTATGTCTATACACACTGAAACATATGCCAAAACTTCAAATACATGGCGCTTCAATACCTCACTGTTAGAAGACCCCAACTTTACAACTCCTATAAGGCAAGAGTGGGCATTCTTTCTGGAAATGAACGACTCTACAGACACCTCAACTTCACTGCTGTGGGAAACTGGGAAGGCTGTAATCAGAGGAAAAATTATATCATACTCTTCATATAGCATATAACATTCATATAACAGCAACAACAATTGGAAAATACATTAGAACAAAAAATCAAACAATTAACAAATGAAATATCCCAGTGAACCAAGAAAAAGGAATTAAAAGAACTTAGAATACAACTTGACGATATTATACAGAAACAAACAAAACACAATTTCAAATCCAGCAACTGAAATATAATGGTTTTCAGTACAGTAATAAAGTAAACAGTGAATATTTAGCAAATCTACTCCAACACAAGAAAGAAAAATCAATCATCCCAGCCATCTTGGACTCCACTGGAAACATTAATCAAAAACCACAGGATATAAACAACATATTTCGGAATTTCTACAGCAACTTCTATTCCCCTACTCATCAACCTACACAATCAGAAATCGATACCTTCTTAAACAGCGTGACATTACCAAAATTAACTGCAGAACAAACCAACATTCTAGACAAACCTCTTAGCCTCAAGGAACTTACCAAAGGCCTCAATACAATTCCTAGTAACAAATCTCCTGGACCAGATGGACGAATTCTACAAACACTTTTGGGACATATTATCACCATCATTCAACAGAGTAATCATTGAAATAAAAACTTCCTCCACCATACCCACACACATGAATACAGCAGCCATGGCATTACTGTTAAAACCCAACAAAGACCCATCTCATCCCTCTAGCTACCGACCTCTCTCGCTATTGAATACTGACTTAAAAATTATCACCAAAGCACTAGCAACCAGAACTGAAACAGTCACATAACCTCCTCATTCATCCAGATCAGATCTTCATAAAAGATAGACACGCTACAGATAATGTACGCAGACTTTTCAACCTATTCAATATATCACAAAAAATGAGTTTATATGCAGATGATCTATTACTTTATTTACAGAACCCACAGGTATCACTTAAAGAAACTTTCAATATCATCAACAGATTCTCCCATGTCTCGCATTACACTATCAACTGGAACAAATCAATCTTACTACCCCTCTCAGATGACACATGGTATTTTGGAGCTCATGACACTTCCCTTCACCTTCACACAGGCAACATCAAGTACCTAGGGATTCAGATTTCCCCCAAGCTATCAGAACTTTTAACCCTCAACTATACTCCCCTTCTCAGGAAAATGATTCAAAACTCTCAATTCATTACCAACACAATTTTATTGGAAAAATCAAAAAACCGAGAGTATCACTCGCAACACTACAGAATAAAAAAATCACATGGTGGGCTTGAGGCACCCAACTTTTATCACTACTTCCTGGCAAATCAATTACAGTACATGGTTAAATGGATCAATATACATAAGCACAATTACCCGTGGCTGGTACTGGAACAAACCCAATGTACAAACATCCCAATTGCAGATCTCCCTTTCCTCTCACAATCAATCAAGAAATCCAACTTCTGCCAATGCATTACCATCTATTCAACTCTGACAGCCTGGTGGAAAACAAACCAAATCACAAAATCATCACTAGAATTAAACAAGTTCACCCCACTCCGGCACAATCCAGTGTTCATGTTACAGAACAAATCTTTTTACTTCTCCATATGGGCACAAAAAGGAATCACACACCTTCACCACCTATTTGAGAACAACCATTTCATGTCATTTAACACACTCACAGAGAAATATGGGGTTGGGAGAGAACAGTTCCTTCAATATCAACAACTTAGACTTAAAATAAAAGTTAAAATCACCAATAACACGTTACAACCCTCTCAGCTCACAGAAGAACTTATGAAAATGAATAACTTCAAAAAACTAACCTCCCGGCTATATACAATGATTTCCAACCTAAACACAACAATAACACTCCCAACAACCAAGTGGGAAGCTGATCTGGCCTTCTCTCCCACCCCTGATTACTGGGAACAAATCTGTAAGAATACCTTCTACATGACTGCTAACACAAACCTGCAGCTTACAAAATATAAAGTCATTCATAGGACTCACATCACCCAAAGTAAAATGTTCAAAATGGGCCTATCAAACACAGGTATCTGTTCACAATGCACCTTAGGTAGTACAGACGATTATCTACACGCCATGTGCCTCTGTCAACCAGTTCATTCATTCTGGATCACGGTCACCTAGACACTGTCCACCACCCTGAGCTACAAAATCTCATCTTCTCCAACACTCTGTCTCCTTGGTGATATCTCCAAAATCCACATCCCGCAAAAATTCAGGAATCTGTTGTTCATTTCTTTAGCGGTCGCAAAAAAAAAAAAAAGAAGAAATCAAAGAATTCTGGCCACATCAATCACTGGACAAATTTAATCTAAAAACACAATGCACACACAAGCAAATGTCAGCCTTTGAAGATATCTGGTCCCCATTTCTAAATTCAACAAAAATATAACTACAAGCCGTGTATATTACCAGACATATTCCTCCCTCCTCCATTATGTAATACCCCGCCCTCCCTAGTACTTTTATATTATTTATATAATTTAATTATTCTAATTTCCCCTTTTTTCTTGTCTTCTTTTCTTTCTTTCTTTTTTTATCTTTTCATTATTTCTCCCTTACAGTTATCACTTTACTCATACACACATCCACACACTAGCAACACGATCCACACTTATGCATAACATGTTTTTCCAACTCCCTTCAAACACGAAAACCGTCATCACCCAAATATGAATTGTAGATCATTCTACCCAATTATTAATAATACATTCTGGTGTTTGTCAACTGTCCTGTCCAGTCCCGTCTTGTCAGTTCTGTTATTGTCCCGTCTCACTTCCTTCTGTTGTTCTGTTTGTCACCTTGTTGCGTTTTATGTGTTATGTGTTACACTTCGTACATGGTGCTTTAAATCCCCCCTGCCCTTATATGGATCCAAGGTCTCACTAAAACAGGGTGAATGGTCACGGTGGGGCAACTGTTAATGCACTGAATGTAATTCTAAATCTGAATGTAACATACTGTGTATATAAAAAATATCGCTCTATAATAAAAATAAAGTTGTCCTCCGAAGAGGGTGGGTGGTGGTAGGGAAAAAAAATAAAATAGATGACCCAAAATATCCTCCTATACACTGGAGAGTAACAGTTCAAACAAACTAGGCTAACACCACACTGCCAAAAAAGAAACCCAGAAACAAGATGTCACTACAGTAATCATTTGTTGTGTGTATGAGGACTACACAAACACCCTCACAAAAACATAACTTCAGTATTTTACCTTGGTACTTTATATTAACTAGAGCACAGTATTTATGTGTGCGTGTCTCACTCAAAGTCTCAGGAGTCTCTTTCTATCTCTATGAAATAATAATAATAATAAAAATATATAAAATGAAGGCTCATTTGTAGTGATATTCATCAGTGAATGAAAGAAAATAAATAATAAAACTATACATTTTGACATCTTAACTCCACATATGTCGAATGTGATGATTTGGCCACTTTAATTAAACAATTACAAGCCTGTAGACTTAATCCTGGTTATGTTGGATGAGACTGCATAGAGTGAAAAGTAGCCTGATTGATGATATTTTACCTGTGTTTAATGAGCCATAAGGCAAACATAGACATAGTCGATGAATCATTAAGAATACAATGTAGCCTTGTGTGTGTGTGTGTGTGTGTGTGTGTGTGTGTGTGTGTGTGTGTGTGTGTGTGTGGACTGAAAATAATAAGGGCAGCTGTATTGATGTATGTTTTGGACTTGAGAACACACCCTTCTCATTCCCATTAGGACTATTTTTAATCTCCACACTATATTGCTTGTGGAATGAGTTGATCATGCTACCAACTTCATTGACTTTTAGGCTAATTTCAGTCATTTTTTTGAAGCTGCACCAATCAATATTTTTATATGAACAATTGGTCAAATGACGTACTGCGTATGCTGTCAAAGGGGTCGCTAACAGTGACAAACTCATAGAGAATTATCACCCGACTCTACAGTTTCCCTCAGCTCTACAGAGAGTTTGAGCATCTTTCAGCTCATTGTTTCGGTTTTGCGGCATACAACTAAACCAGACAGCTTTTTTTAGTAAGAAAGCTTTCATAAAAACAGAATTTGTTGGGTCACAAGGAACAAAAAAAATCAAATAAATGTCCATGCCAGGTGTATAAACATGAAATAGTTTGCATGTTAACATGTTAGCCATATCAACTGTACAGGGGCATTATATAAGAATGTGTGTGTGTGTGTGTGTGTGTGTGTGTGTGTGTGTGTGTGTGTGTGTGTTTTAAGGCTGTTCTGAAGTTGTGCCCCAAGAGGAACAACAAAACACTGATTAATGCAGCTTTAATTCATAAATTAGCTTAGCTCAAATTAGTTTATTTCTTACCCAGTGTTTGTCATGGCCTTTAAAACACACCACGCCTTAAAAAAACTCCCATGTCTCTTAACTAAATTAGTCTGTAATAAAGTTTTACATTTGTGTTGATATTTAAACTGGAACATCACAAAGGAGATTATCTTGTGTTTGAGACATGGAGGGATTCATGAAGCACAACTATAATATCCCATCTTGAAAAATCTCTGACCTGTTAACTAGAGCTGATGCGTGAAGTTACCACACATGGCAACTTGATGATCCACATCAGGTATCTCTTTTCAGAGGCACAGCACAGATGATAGCCAAGAAATGAATATGCAAATTCAGTGTCGCATGTTTAACACCCACTAAACTGATTGCCTATACACCTGACTAAGTCAAGCGGACTGTATTCTGGCCATGACAGACCAGTTGAGAGAAATTAAAAAAATCTTGGCTAAAAAGTAAATTGTATGAACAGGTGTCAGGCGAAATTGTTTAAAAATGACATGGAAACTGAAATTGAGCATAACAGGTTATGTTGCTCCAATTCAATTCAAAGAACTTTATTTATCCGTTAGGAACTTCATTTGTGTTGAGCATCAGTGCATGTACAGTACCACGAACACAGCATAATCTAACACACACACACACACACACACACACACACACACACACACACACACACACACACACACACACACACGGTTCCATATAGACAAATAGTAAATAATTACCAATAAATAGTAACATAAATAGTAACCAAAACTTGCAAAGTACAATAGATAAATACATGATAAATAAGCATTAAGAAACTGAAAATTGTCACATTTTTGTTTTTCATTTGGAGGCCACAGTTCTGAGACAAAAGGGTTTTAAAGGGGATATAGCGTTGATGTGATGTCCACATTTTGGAGCACTTGTTTATTTTGCTAATTTTATCCTGCTGTGACGACAAAATTTAAGCCCCAAGATAACTCATTTTATCCTGCAGGCGACACAACTGCCCCCTTTATCAACCCAATGTGCAGAGGGTGTCCCAGGTAGCTCTTATCAGCACTCTAACACATCCCCTTGCCAGGCTTCCCCTATGGCTGCAAACCCCTCAGTCACTTCACCACACATGGCACACTGCCCACAGTTTTAGTGGGCATTCAACCCAGAGAGTAGACCCACAGGGAGAAGCCAAGAAACAATATGTCCAACTGACTGATTAATTAATAAAAAGGGGTCGGATTAATGTTGTACGTTTAATGATTTAAAGACAACTGTAATACTCCCTTTCCATATAAATGTAATAGCACCACTGACAGGAAAAAATGAAAGAGACTGGTGTACAGCTCAAACAAGAATAAGAAAAAAAGACATTGATCATTCTTCAACGTGTTGATAATTTGGAAATTAATAGAACAATTTCAAATATAAACTCTTTGAAAAAACAGTGTTACTTTTAATTTAAATCAAATGTAACATAAAACTAAATAATTTATGAAATATTGGGTTATTTTGGAAAACCAAGTGTAACAATGTGTATACATGAGCTAAACAGAACTCTTTTCAGTCATAATAGTAGCCATACACTGTATATTCTGAATAAAAGCTAGCAATGCAAATGTTATAAATGTATGTAGATGTACAGCCATGACTTCTAATTGTCTATTTCTATATGTATGCATGTGTTTATAGATTGAGAAAATGTATAAAGTAAGCAATTAGAGAGAAATATTTTTGAAATACTGAAGTCTGGTGATATCCTTTACAGTATTTTGTTTGAGTTGATCTAACATTCTTTCCTGATGTTGTAAATACTCACTAGAGTACATTATTATTAAATGTTTATTAATCCACCGACAAAAATACTCCCAGACTAATGCATTTACTCCATTGCAAAAAATGACAGTTCCCTGCTGTTTTAGTAAATTTCTCACTATGTTTTGAAAACCTGATTTGGGGTGAGGTGGCAAAGACAGAGCAGGGAAAGTATTGAACACATTGTAGGTTTTGGTCTTCTAATGGGATTAGAATAATGCCAGGTTTATCCTAAAGGGTAATTTCTGTTTTTTTTTTCAACCTGGACCTCTATTATGTTTTTGTGTGTAAGTGACTGATGGGAAAAACAATCTTTGAAATTGGTCCAGTATTAAGTGAGAACGTTGTAACCGGCAGCCACAGACCGTGCTGCAATGTAACAATATGGGGCAAATGTGCATCTTCAATTTTGTCCACTAAAAGTGCTGTTTTTTGCCACTGACAGGCTTAGATTATTAGTCTAAGTGTCTGACAACATTATTATGGAAATTATGGAAAGGATCCCTACAAGGATAGGCCTTTTTAAAACCTCTATTCAACCAGAAACAGCTCTGAGGTCGCTAGCGCTAAACCCACTAGACTCCATTAAAAAAAACAATACTTTTAGTCAACATTTTTCACAAGTAAATCAGTAAACTATGTGTTGATTTCAACCAAAACTAGTAATGTGATCAAAAGTGAAACAACCCAAAACGGCTTTTCATAGTTTTATTTTGTTACTGTCGACTTTGAATGAAGTGTATTTTAGGATGCTAAAATCAGCAAACGCAATTTTGCGGATGTTTTTATGTTTATCTTGATCTTACTCTTTAACAGATAGGTTGACCTTCTTAGAAATCCTTTCTATAATGTTGTCAGACACTTAGAATATTAATCTGAGCCTGTAAATGGCAAAACAAGCTCTTTTATGAACGTAAATAGAAGCTGCACAATTGCCCTATTAACTTAAATTGTAGGTTGTTTCGCTTACTGCCGACAGCAGCGGTCTCGCTTAATACTGGACCAATGTCAAAGATTGTTGTTCCCATCAGTAACTTAGGAAACATAGGAAAATAGGGGTTGGAAGGTTGCAAAAAATCTGAAGTTAACCTTTAAACCCTGATATTGAAATGAAATTAATAAGTCATCAAATTATTTATTAATGGAGTAAGCAGAAAAAATGAATAATTATTAAATACATGATTGACAGACTGATTTATAATTCATTAATCTGTCAACCATGAAAAACACGTGATTCCCGTGTTTTTCATGGTTAACAGATTAAGCTCACATATGATCAGAAATCCTCCAAACATTTCTGGCCAGATAGTGACACCACACGATGTATGTTGCTGTCCTGAGTTCTAGCTTTAACATGGATCTAGTTCTGCTTGGCTCAAATTGTATGCATACAAGTGACTTTGTGCATGTTTATTACTGTGTGCTAATGTGCCCGTGCCCATCATGACTGATCTCCTCCTTTTTCACATCCTCCTTTTCACTGGCAGGCAACCTGCTAATGAATAATTTAGGCCGGTGCTAACATCCTCAGATTAGACAGAGAAAATTGTTTCGGGAACACATGAATGTTTAAAGACGAGTCACTGAACCTCTGTGGCGTCTTGAGGGGCCTCACTGGTGTCATTAATTTGTGCCCAAACTGCTATCAGAGGATTGAAGCGACAGCGTGAGGCTCCATGCAAATTCAGCAGAAAAAATAAATAAAACCCTTTGACTTGGTGCGAGGAATCATTTGTTTCTGTGCTGATACCTTTCCAGACTGATGCAAATGAGTGAGAAGCTTTACATTTCAGTGCAAAATGCCAGGCTGCTGTCATCCTTAGGGGGGAGGGTGGATAGGCTGGTACATTTTAAGCCGACTCTTAGCATTGTTGGCAGTGTATCTGCATGTTTGGCAATATTCCCTGTAATCTCTGCATACAAGAATTCACTGTCCATGTCCACACTGTGCATGTGCATGTGCACTGCACACAAACCCAAACTCTTATCTCTGCCACAGTCCTGTGCAGGGTGTTTGTCTGTGAAGGTTAGGCTGCCTTTTATTGCAAAATGAAGTTTTGTTACAAATCAGATGTTACGCTTGAGATGGGAAATGTGGTTCTGTTACACTTTTACATACAAGTCTGGACAAGGCGCAGTGAGCTGTGTCCATTTCTCAGAGAAGAGGATCTTCCATTTAAGTGCTTTACTATTGCTCCTACAGCTCATTTTACACCAACTATAGGTCTGTTTTTGTTTTCAACAAACAGGTGTGAACACACTATTTAAAATCCATGCTTAATAGCAGTATGTTGGTGTAACCAGACTTCCTATTTACAACAGTGGAGCCATAAGGTTTTAAGTAACATTTCTCTTTAGTGTCATCCTTCTTTGATTCTTTCCACATATTTGAGCTTTTAGGGCTTGCCTTCTGAATTCTGGAGAAAGTAGCAGAAATAGAGTTTACATTTTTTTTTTTTTTTTTTTTTTTTTTTGCACAAAGTACCCCGACCTACACCAGGGTAAATTCCTACGCATCTTCTTAGATTTTCAGGGTGTTTTCAGGAGTGCCTACCGCCAACTCACAGAAGGTTAAGGACATATTAAAAAAAGGTCAAACTCCTGCAGGAGGAACCAGGAACTATACATTATTTTGAGAAACTGCGTTTGTTTCATATATTTTATATTTAGGTTATACCTTTTAACTGACCACTGATGCATTTTGTAAATAAAACTGGTGTTTGTGGCAAGATTAAGCAATAAAATATATCTGACAGACACACAGGAAAAAGATTTTGATTCTGTTATTGTATTGCCACACTCCTCTTCCTCCTCTCCATCCTGTAACAGCAAAGCCATCACGGTGATGACTGCAAAGCACTCAAGACAAATAAGATACTGGAGTTTTAGCAAAGTTGTTATATAATTAACATTTATTAGTTTATTAGTGCAGCCTACCTATATATATATATATATATATATATATATATATATACAGTATATATATAATATCTTCTTTGTTTAACTCTAGTGTCACTTAGTGTAACCTTAAACCTGCTTAAGAGTGTTAATAGAAAAACTCTTAAAAACATTCTTGACATCCAAACTCTAATCCTTACAGCTCAACCATTATTATCATTATTATTACAAAGGGCTACAGGACACCACTGCTTAGGTCCACACCCACTGGTTTACCTTTAAGTTAGCACAATTGAAACTCTGTGGAAATTAATTTTAAATATATGATTACTGGCAGACCTACTGAGCAGCATTAATTCTACTGTGTTTCTTAGCACATCAAGAAACCTCTGCTGAGAGAATTTATATTTCATTATTTTTTCAGTAATAAGAGATGAGACAAGAGACTTTTCATATTCTAGCAAATCTTATTCATGCTGGGTATTTGCTATTATTTAAGATTGGGAGGTGTACGAGGAAATGTAAAAATGTGAAATGAGTGCTTGAATACAAGAACATTACAAGAATCCAAGAGCTAAATTCATTATCACACAAGTCTTTAATTTATTATTTTTTTTGCCTTCTATTTTGGCAATGCACCAGTGTTTTTGTTTCAGCCTAACAGCTACAACTCTATTTCATTTTTGTTGTTGTAAATATATACACTGATTTGGTTGTTGGTTAATATTCCAAGGGTGGAGTATTGTAGTAAAGCAAAAGATTATTAAATTCTCTGCTGTAACACTGTGTGCTGCGTTGTTGTTGTTATCTGGCCCAGACAATAATGAAAAGTGATTCCATCTGACCACGGCTGCCTTCTAAAAACTAATTTCTTCTCTATTCTCCATTTGGTTTCAGTTAAAATATTCATTATGAGCGAACATCCCAATAATAGTTTTCTGGCTTTGATTTTGCAACAAAAGTCAACTCTAATAAGTCGTTGAAAAAGCAACTTTTTCTGTAAAACACATTATCACTGGGTGGGCTGTGCATATGAATGAAAGCACTGTTGTTGTTGAATACGTTCCACAGCTTCAACCTAATGTTTGAAATATTTAATGATTTTGAGACAGTGTGAATGGTTTCTACTTTTCAAAGCACAGCTTGAACATAACACACATAAAAGCTAGCATAGCCGTTATGTTAGCGTACTGGAAGAAAATATTCTCACTAGCAAACATTCTTGGGTCTTGGTGGTAAAGTCTAGCCTTGTGAGACCGTCCTGATCCCGCGAGCTCCAGTTTTCCACTCGCAGATCAGTCTGGCATCTTGAGATAGAGAAAATTTGGAGCCGTTCGCCAAACGACCGGGCCAATCAGCGTTGGTTTTGAGGTGGGTTAGGTGGTGTTAGACAGATGGTTTATACAATCAGCTAACCAGTATTTTCAGACAGCGGTAGCCCTAATTCTGTTAGCCGCTCACTAATGCTTTTTTTCTCTTGGATCCTTCTTTTGGAATATGGTCCGAGAACCTGAAATGGTGCCTTTTATTCCTAAATTCTCATTACACAAATATCCTTTACCGACATGTTGCTTGCTTGCTGAGCTAACGAGCTATGCTTTGCCTGCAGCAGCAGGGGCGGGCTTGTGGTTGTATTTTCATACGCTTCGTGGATCTGATTGGTTGACTTGGCCCGCCTATCACCAACATAGGTAATAGACAGATGGTTCATCCAATCAGCTAACCAGTATTTCCGCCCCTTCCCAAAAGTTCTCCAACGGAAAGTTCCCTGATGGATATGCCGAGCAAATGCGAAGCAATCCATCTGGCGGAGTCAGGTTAGGTAAAGTCAGGTCAAGGATGATGATTACTTTCACTTAGAAACACACACTAACTAGATAGAAAGGCTTGTCTATCTGATAGAGCAAACTACTCAGAGCAAACTGATGTGTAACCACAGCACTTACTACTTCCAAAGGCTAGATTCAGAACAATCCTAAAATGTGATTCCATTTGATGCTGAGGATGGTGCTATAAACTACTGCAGGCTCACAGTATTTTTGAAATTGACACATGAAATGAAATGAAAACAAGCCACTTAAAATAGCACATGAGTAAACTGATAAATCTAAGCGGGTCACAATGCCGGTTCCCATTTTATAAAAAACACACATTTTCGTAAAATTGGGAGTTAATTTATTATTTTAAAATTCAAATTATTTTACACAATAACAGTATCAATGTTAGCATAAATCTAGCGTAATAGTACCTTTGATGACCATCAATCTGCCAATTAGGAAACAATGTAGGATAACTCTGGCAAGGACGCTACACAAGGACATATACCTATACTGATTACTTTCTCCTGCATGTGTGGAAGATTTGTTTTTTGTTTTAAGATCACCCTCAAGCACAACTTTGGTGTCTAAGTCCCTGAGATCCATCTAACATCATTACCAGTCACGGGGAAATAAGCAAAGCTTCACTGTTGCAGCGATGTGTCACCGAGTAATTCTGCTCAGTTGTACTACAAAGGGATCCTGTCACAAATGTGACTTTGGAGCTATAGATTTTTGGGTCAATTTTCAATGCAGACGGAAACTCTGCTCTACTTTAATACTTCCTTGGAGCAGATAAGATAAGCATCTCCCTTCCTGTCCTAAATTCAATGAAATGACAACCCTTACTGTGCCCCTGTGTCTGACAAGAGAGAAAAGCTGGGCTGTGATATTAGCCTGACAAGCCAGACCCACATCAAGATGTTGGGTTTTGGGAACTCACCATTGACGGAGCTCAATCCAAGGGGCGGGATAAACGGTTGTCTTTCAAATTCCCTCTGCACGTAATAGGATAGCGCTACAACCAGGCAGAGCGAGGAAGAAGGTAGCAGAGCTAGTTGATAGATTAAACATTTTGCTGTATCCGGTCGGCAAAACTCCGAACACATATTCCTTTTTTAAGAATGATTTCTGTGCCGTTCTTTGTTCTTTTCTCAAAGAAAAGCTTAACTCCAAGTCTTCCAGGAGACCGCTGTTCCCAGCAGCAGCAGCCATAAGCCCGTCCATCGACTCTATACACAATGTGATTGGCCTGACCAGAGTTTGGTTTTTCCAACTCGCAAGTCAACAGAGAGTGCCTAGACCCCCCTGACTGCAAATTAAATTTGCTGCCGCTAGGGTGCGTCTAGATTTCTAGGCTACTGTGATATGTCTTGCTTAAACAAACTAGCACTGAATTTTCAATAAGTTTGACCCAGGTCAGGCTTAGTCTGAGCCTAACCTCAATCTCCGACTTTCAAGCACAAGAAAGAAGAAAAACGTCACAATAGAAGACGATAATTAGGATGACTGGAGGCATTTTCACAGGGCTGCGCTTAATGATGGGATATCACAATATCTTCAGAATCAGTTATCCAAAATAGCATGAATGACAAGTCTAACAATAGCCTGAATGGTATTCAATAGGAAATAAATACCTGTTGTGAACTAAATTATACTTTCTGTTTACAGCATCTATTGTTAAAACAAAGGGTAGGCAGGTAGCACACTGAGGTTACCGCTAGGTTGCTCATTTTGCAGTCTGAAATATCATTCAGTGGGTTTAGTGCCCACATTGAGCGGTGTCAACCTCTCCACGTCACACAAATTTTATAGGAGGAATCAAGGAGCTCTCTGTGGCCAATTCAAACTCCCCTGCATCGTATTGATCTGTCACTGACATGGCTGTAATGCAGGACACTGGTGCTAATGGGGGGCGATAAAGTAACTATAAACCCTCTGCAACTGTGCATCGCTGTAAAGACTGATAGCAACAAACAAGAGCCGCAGAGGCAATAGGACTAACAAATAGGATTTCTACATTTTTTTACACTCCCTCCATAAACACAAAGACACCTTTTATGAATTCTTTGTGAGGATGACAATAAGAAAGCATCCCACCAGAGCGACAAATGTAAAGTGTACAATTTGGGGGGCTTTATAGTCTTCTGAGACTAAACTTAATGTAGTGGTTGCTTTCCACTTGAGCCTTAAATATGCATGTACTGAGAGTGGGGGGAAAATATTTGGCATTTTTGTTTGTTTACCATGTCTCAGGGGAATTTTTGTAAAATGGCTGAAGAAAGCTAATTGCCTTTTTTGTTACTCCTAACCTTTCACATTTGGATGCATGCAACTTCCTGCAATTACATCATGTGCCAAAGGGTATGTGATTTTCCCTATTAGATTTCAGTAATCTGTTCCCTTTGGAGTAAACCTACTGTTGTGTGCGGTACACAGGCCCAGCAGTATTAAACAACACTGCAATCTGAAGTTCCTTTGGAAGTTCAGTTACCACCACCTATCAAACATGAAATAGTGTGATAATTATTGATCACCACGGAGGAAGTCAAATGTCTAATTTACTCTCTTGCTGCAGGGTTGAATCTTGCTCGCAGACACCTCAGTTCTGGTTTGTCCAGTTGAATGATCATCCCTCATCTGTCTATCTTATATAAATGTCCCCACATTCTTACTATACGTTTATGGCAGTAGCAGAGAGCCATGTAAGCGGAAACACGTATATGTCACATCCATAACATCGAGAAAGAGACAAAGTAAAAGAGTCAAAATTTAAACAGCAGAGGCCAAAATATGTTTTTTAGTTTCTAGAATGGGTAAAGCTCCAGAAACGCTGTATACTACATTTACCATAATGCAACTCAACAGTGTTTTTCATTACAGTAGACCCGCCCTGTCTCCTAAATGCCCACTTCTTTCAAAGCCCACACTTCCATGATTGTAACGTAGGGTTTCTGTTAGTCTCATAGTCTCAACATAGACCTAACAGAGTTACTGTTGAGTGAGCATTGGCCCAAGGTTATTACTCAGGGATAATTACACTACATCAGCAGGTAAACAAATGTGTCACAAGGCTCGTGACTCTTTACACAGAGCAAATGGATAATCAGTTTATTATTTTAAACAGGAAGTAGTGAGTATGATCACAGTCTTGGTTTTATAGTATGTAGCAAACAGAAGCAGAAAAAGAGAAAAAAAAAACTATTCTGAAGATATATAAAAGTTGCTTTTTAACCTTGTGGTGAGCAGAATTTCATTTTAGAAGAGCTTTAATTTGTTTGAGGTTACTCCAATTATTCAAATGTTGTAGGCATTCATATAGTATTCATGCAACAAAAAACAATGGTGTCCTTAAAGCTAACAGAAAGGGTTCAGTGTAACATGCATTTAATCATGTTGAGTGACAGCTGAGTTAGAATTAGCGCTGTCATTGGTTGGATAGAGTCACGGCGGATGGTAGAGAGCTTTGATGCGAGTCTCATACATTTGCAGTAGCTCACAGTGAGAAGACAACATCTGATTGAAACATTTGTTCGGCATTATTAACACACACGTTATAAATAAATACCGTATGGTTGTTTACAATAAACTTGTCGACGGAACACTTGAGTGAAACAGACAGATTTGGCTCATGAACATTTTAAAATCAATTTATATGCAAACTATTGAGAAAATCAAACCGTTCATTAGCGTTTTATTTAACCTCAAACTAATTAGCCACAGTTTAAATTACTGTACGACAGTCAGCTGTTAAAGAGAAAAAGGTACATTAATCGCACACATATTGGTCACTCTGGAGCTAACATTTATTGCAGTCTTCATTCAGAGATCTATTTTTTGCAAGTATCTAACAGTATTGAAGCACATAAAGATTCAGAACATGATAACACTGCAAAAGATGCTGGCTGAAAACACTTTTTAAAATGAAACATTGACTGAACTGTACTGGAGCATAGAAATGTTCCATCACCTTTTCAGCAGCACTATTGATGATGCTTATTTCTCGTAGACTTTCAGCAGTGTTAAATGGATGGCTGATATAGATTTCTATAAAGATGGTGTAGGGAATTTTATTTTCCCTCTAAACTGTTCTGTCAGACTCTTTCACAGCATTGTAACGTGTGTATCTTTTGCTCAATTTAACTCCATGATGCTCAGGTTCAATATACATCATGCTTCATACCTTGTGTCAAAATAGCCAGTGACATCTTTCCATCCTTCTTGTCCATAATACTGTCATTTCCTCAATTTGACACCCTTTCTCTGTGAACTGACTACACTAAATCCATACATCTATTTGCCCCCTTTGCCTTCTTTGACCTTCTCTGTTCACTTTCTTTCAGACTTCCCTGTCAAGCCGCCTGCCTCTTTGCTGTTTGAATCCTTGCAAATTGAGCAAACACGAGTTCAGGTTGCTAGAAGAAAGTGGCTCAAGCCTGGCTTGTCTGATGACCTCTCTCACTTTCAGTTGCTCCACATCTTCTTATCGGCATTTATTTCAGCTGCTACCTCAAACCTCCTTGTCTAATTCCAATCCTGTGCTTCTAACCTCAGCAAATAATTATCTGTATATCTCTCCTCACCTCCCTACTCTCCTTCCCCTGAGGGTTCACTCACCTGCCTTGACAAGAAGTTTGACAATATCCAAAGCTCTTTCTCTTAACTACCCACAGGCCCTGTCCTCAATTCCCCCATCTACTTCCTCTGCTGACCTTACTGACTTTGGTTTAAATGATCTATCTTCTTTCTCCACAGATGAGGTCCAGGAACCGATCCACAGTCTTGCCACTTTCCCTGATTGCTATCATCAGCACCACTCTGACGGCAGACCGATTACAATCTGCCTTCAAGTCAGGTGAAGTGCTACTGTGGGAGCACTTCATAATAGTAGAACTTTACCAGCTTTAAGAAAGTTAATAAATATCAATAATATGCTTATACTACTATAACATTTGTAGTAGTACATCATCAGTATTGACAGTATAGATGAGTCATAAGAGAGGAAAAGCAGTGATAGTACATAATTTAAACTGAAATGCCATCATCTAGTCTTACTTCTATATGTGGTATGTCCTACATATGAGACCTACATATTTTTCTTTAGGAACAAAGAAAGATTGAATATGTTCCTAATCATATACAAATATTAATCATGTTTCTGTTCTTGTAACATTGTTTTATAGTGGTGCCCATCTAGAGTATCGTAAGCAACTTTGGCCATGCATAAATATACTACATTTTGCCAGATGACACAATAGACTGACTTGGATATTAAGATAAGATAATTATATTACAATAAATACAAAAAAAAATTGAAAGTGCCCCTCCCGGCTGTGCTTAAAAGAAACTATATTGCATATTGCACAGAAACAACAATATTCATTCAAAAACCAACATTCATCATAAAACAAGGGCAGGTTTGTGATAATAATACATATATTGCACAGTTCTGAATAATAATATAATGCACAGATCAGTTAAATCAATGCAAAAACAACACAATGCAATAAAATGTGAAATATGGGGTGCAGAGTCATTATGACATTAATAGATATTAGTCTGGTGGTTTGTGTAAACAGCCAACTGTTTGTCCACAATAATCACTTTATTAAGGGATAATATGCTTGTTCTGCTGCCCCAAGTGGCCCAAAAAATGCTGTTTTAATATTATAGTTAGGTAGCAGTGATTTGTTCCATAAGGCAAAGGACACAAAAGCACTAAAGTCTATGAGAAAATTCAGTGCAATAAACAGCACTTTTATGAAGCATAATATTCAATGTATTTTGGAATTTGTAATTTAATTATATTGTAAAGGATTTCTTGTTAAGTTAAATTGACTCTCTAAAGAGTCACAACCTTTGATCATTGCAAGCTTTGTAAAGGTGGTATTTATTGCATGGCTGTTAGATTGCATTACACGTTTCAGGTGTTAATGTGCTTCTGTCCGTCCCCTGTGTCAGTCAGTGTTGATTGACTCCCACTGAGAAAGACTCATGAAATAAATAATTAATCTATTTAAATCAAGTATAGCAGCATATATGATTTCAGTGTTTCAAAAGGCTAGGGTAATAGTAACAATTTGTGTCTCTATCATTAAAAAAATGGTGACATATTTAGAAAATGTAACAATTTGTTAGTTCTTAAAAGGAGCCAATACTCTAGATGTTGATTTAATTTAAAAAAAAAAAGAAGAAGAAGAAGAAAAAAAAAGAAATCAGAAAACATACACATGGACCAATGGGAGGTTGAAGTGGAATGTTCCTGTCAGTGAAACACCTTAGAGAGAGAGAGAGAAATATTGCTTATATAAGACGTGGTAAGCGAATCATACACCCATCCAAGCAGAAGTCTACAGGGAATGTCAGTGGCCTATGGTAACCAAACCATAACCAAACAACTCTAACAGTGAACAACAGGAGCAACTGGTGCCAGTTTGTCTGGCTGGGGGAAAGGACTGCATACCTATACATAAACACAAAAACAACACATTCTTGGTTTGAATAAAAATGGTCTTCATTTACTCGAAATTGAACAAAAGCCATTGGGCTTCTTCATCTTAATCATATAATATTCATAATTTACAAATACTTGCTCGTTCATGCAATTCTCTAAAGACACATAAATATACAAAACTGTTGCAGATTAAATACGTTAACAACAAGTTATTTATATAATATGAAGGTTTTTAGTTGAATTGCTAAACCACAATTCCATGACATACATTTCTCTGAAAGGATTCCCACTTCCTTATCTGATTATAATTTATATATTTTTCACAAAATAGTTTTTCATAAAGTTGTTATTTTGAGAGTCTGATTACTAACAGGAATCATTTCATCCCAGAAGAAAACAATTTACATTTGTACTGTTAATTATACAGAGTATACTCTGAGATTAATTCTGCAAAGGCTCATTTGTCTACTACATGCAATGCCTTTTTATGTGTTATACATATATGTATATGTGTATATATATATATATATATATATATTTTTTTTTTTATTTATTTACCTCTGCTGCACTGATTTCCACCAATGTCATTTTGTTGTGTTCATACAATGACATTAAAGTATCTTGATCTTAAATCATGATCTATACAGAGTTAGTTATATCAAACTGCATCATTGACCTGACTTGCTCAGCACGTCATGTGGAACCGACTTTGTGAAAATCACATCAGAATCGTGACATCCAAAATGAATTAGAAACAGCTCAACATTTTCAATAGCTTTTTAGCCTAAAGAAAAGAAGCACTGGTCAGCCTAAGACGGACTGTTAAGTCACCTCACCTTGTGAGAAACAGCATTAGCTGATTTTTACCCCTTTATTCTAGTATCCCTCTTCCCTTTCGCTTCTTCCTTCCTGCCTCATCTCCTCTCAGAGACAGACTATGCTTTCATACGAGTTTCTGTCAGTTTAATGTCTTAAACGCCTTCTTTGTTGGTGATATTAATTTCCTGATCTGACAGAGCCACTTCACCGTGTGTGATGAATGTGATAATGTATTTTTTTTTTTTATGTGTGAAAACAAAAACATTATTTTAACCATCAATGAAGGCCTTGTGAATGGCCCTAACATTTTACCCACCCTGCATTCAGCTGCATGATGGATTAACAAGCATTAGAAAACAATACAGTGGTCTGGTAACAGAGGTTGCAGCCATTTACAGACATGAATGTGCACATAGCCTTCACACATTCAAACTCGCATGCAAATTCTCATGCTCATTACCACACTGACTTTACCGATACTTTGACTTGTTCCCATCATTTTATTTTCATTTTAATCATTTACATTACCAGTCACATTTAATAGTTTTCTCTTGTAATTTAGATTTTTTTAAGAACGTGAGATGTTTTAAGAAGTCACCTGCAGTTATTGTTAGGACATAGATGTTGACAGTATTTTAATCACTTAAGTTCATTTTCACATTTATTGAATACTAAACTACATATGTCTAATCTGATGTTAGAGAACAGAGTTATTTATTCCTCATTTCCTAAACTCTAAAGGAGGAATACAACAAGTACCACACATGATGATCACATGTGCATGAAAAAGGGGATGAAACAAATGTATGACATCTCAACAAATGGGGCCAGAGCAAGCGTCTGCGCATATAACCATAGAAACTGTACATGTGCACTGCACTGTGCAATAGCAGGACCATCTGTAGAGGGACATGAAAGATACACTGCATGGCAGTAGATAAAAGAGACTGGCTGACAAGGTTGGAGTTAAGGTGGGTTGTATTCTGTGTTAAATAATGGGAGTCTGGACTTAAATACTGAGACAGCGTCTGGTTCCTTAACAATGGTGGGAAGATTGTTCACACAGAGGGTTACCCATTGTCACAGGTTTTTTTGTTCCCAATCTGTTTTTTTCTTTCTTTGCAGGCATGAGTAATCCTGCTAGTCCATAATCGATATGTGCATTTGCAAAAAGTCAGTGAAGAGAGACTTAAGAGAGACTGGATTATGTTTGTGTTTTCTGGTTTGTGTGGATATTAGGGCTGCGTATTTGGGGATGGCTGTGTGTGTGTGTGTGTGTGTGTGTGTGTGTGTGTGTGTGTGTGTGTGTGTGTGTGTGTGTGTGTGTGTGTGTGTGTGTGTGTGTGTGTGTGTGTGTGTGTGTGTGTGTGTGTGTGTGTGTTGAGGAGGCCTTTGCATTGCAGCAGTTGGCTCTCTGGGATTCTGTTTTTCTCACTTGCTAAAAATAGAATAAGTACCCCAGACTTGGTTTAAGATGTAAGTAGACTTTTTTTGATAAAAAAAGTTGGTGCAGTTGGTAAACTATCAACCGTTGGGGTGACGTTGTTATGAAAACTGTTATTCTAAATCTTTATTTTTATTCCGCCGCGTATTTTGTCTTACCATTATCTTAAACTCGCTCTCATTCCCACAATTTTCACTCTTCATTTTTACCTTGAAATGTAGGAAAATGTGTGCTCTTAGTAGCTACAGTATGGAAGCAAACCTGAAACCTGAAAGATGCAGGTGTGCCCAGGAGCTGCTGCATATAATGTTTAGCTGAGGGAAATATCTTGTATAACAGAACAAAAAAGAATTTGAATTTAAATAAAAAATGATTTATTAGGTCAGGTATTAGCTAAATCAGCTGGGAACAAGATGAGAGAAGCCAAAAAAGCCTAAAGATACAAAGACCAACAGCCTCAAAGGCTGCACCTGAGTCAGAGAAAACCAGGACTAATGCAGAGCCCTGGTCAGAATAGCAGGTCATTTGTTACTTTCATTAGAGCTGTCTCAGTGCTACTGTACACTGCAGTCGAGGCAGATTCATGGAGGTGATAGATACAGAGCAAGTAAGTGAGTTCAAGATAGCAAATTGGTCCGTCACTTCTCAGGCTTCAGTGATGCTGTTGAGCTTTTTTAAAAGCTGCTTGAAAACTGCTACTTTGTCAATCTCAAAAACAAAAAAATACAAAGAAAGGAAAACTATTTAGAATATTAATTAGTTATTTTTTTGCGTGTGAATGGTGTCTATTAAGATTTGTAATATTTCTGATTGAATTGGATTCATAAAAATATTCAATGATAGTGAATTTTGCAATATGTACAGCGCACTTTATCTGTTCAGTATAGGGCTGTCCCAAACAATTATTTTTTAAACGATTAATCTAGTGATTATTTTTTCAATTAGTCGACTAATCTAACGATACATTTTTCAATTAATCTAATGATTAATTTTTCAATTAGCGATTATTTTCCCATTGCTCAACTATTAACAACTTACACAAAACAAACGTCAATAAGGCTCAAATCTCTATTTATTCAAATTGTTTAACACAAAGTAAAATTAATTTGTAGTGCAACCTGAAGCCAGATGTAGGCTATCAATCCAACCACAAAATAGGAGGAAATACAAAAATAAAAACTTAAAGTAAACAGAGCAAGTGCAAAAAGAGTAGTGTATGAAAGATTAACCTGTATTTGCTTTTTTAACAGTAGGTAAAATAATGAATAAGCTCTTGTTTAACATCCAAGCTCTTTTCCCTTTAATTTAACTTTAATTATTTGTATCTAAAGGCTGGTTAAGCACTGTAGGGAGTAAAAGTTGGACAGTTTTTTTTGCCTCGTTCCAGTGATTGGTACATCTGGGTGATGGTGTCAGATATGCGTTAGCATGTTAGATGTATTTCCACTCACATACCCAACAACTGCTGAACAACGCTGACACACAGTCCTCGTCTTATCCACCACTCTCTCGCCTGTAGCCTACTATTGGAACTGACCCAAAGACCGACGTTTTTGAGGCACGGACGGCACCAGGCGGGAGGGCATGACACAGGACCTGACAAAAAACTGCATGTAGGTGGAGAGCTCAGCTAGCTTCAGAGCTAAGGCGGGGCTAAAGATTAAATGTCCCTAGAACCCGCGTATCTAACAGTAGTTCCACATTACATTAGTTCTACATTACATTAATTAATTTGCACGCAAGTTAGATTTATTTATTTTATTTAGTGACGACATTTACGTAATCGATGACGTCGACGAATCGTCCCAGCCCTAGTTCAGTAGCACAACACAAGCCAAAGACCAGCAACATAATAACGGTATTATTCTTGTCCTACTGCTGACCCTCTATTGTTGTTTACTTCGATTTGTATTTTCCTGGCAATTAGTGGCTCAGAGCTCATGTCTAGTCCAGTGCATGAAGCAGCCAATCATGTTTTGTACTGAACATGTTAAACATCTGTTTAAACTTGGATGAGAGATGTGTTTTACTATAACGTGTTTAAAGGTATTAACAAGCACCGAAAGTCTCCTTAATTGGCCTAATACACGTCTCAATACAGACATAACTGCTGACTGAGTTAGTACAAAGAAAAAATGTTTTCTGAAGAGAATAACCAGTTTTGCCAATACATATTGTATTGCTGTTGAATTGAAGAAACACATTTTTGAATTTAGTTCACAGCTTGTTAGATTTCAACGAGTTAGGCTTCAAGGCAGCTCATTCTACTTATCGTCGACTCCTTGCTAAGATCTAATTGTTAACTACAGATGGGCACTCACCAAAGCTTTAAGGGGTCTGTATACTCAGTTAGGATAGTCAGGCAGTGGAATATTTTTGGAAACCTGCCCCCCCTCCATACATGTCTGACGTCGGATAAGGGAGATCTGAGGCAGACCATTTCTGTAACCTTTTAAAAAAATGACCTGACATTTGCAACCACTTCACACCATGATTGGCCAAGTGCGCACAGGTGAATGGACCCAGGTTTTGAACTGCGCTCTCTAGCTCGGTTTACAGAGTTACACAACTGTTGTCACTTTTCATGTGAACAACCAAGTGCAAAACTATTAATGTCCTCCAGGAGAGACTGCGCCAAAATGTGCACAGTTATCGCCATATTAATAACAGACTAATATAATAACAATATTGCATCTCCCCCTTCTCCATGACGGCCGGCTTCTCACTCCACCTTTGAGTGTGGCCATTTGTAAACACTTAGAATTCGGACAACACGGTGTACAAACTAGTTCTGATCGAGTATACCCCGGCCTCTTATTGTGCCACTTCCACCAGATTTATTTATCCAAACAATCAAATGTGAAATCCCCATTAGAAGCTTGGTGGGGAGTGACGGTTAGGACAGATTATCCGGTAGTGTGAAGGCTTTACAGATTTATCCATCCATCTTAATCACTTTAATTGACTTGTGGACTGTTGTGAGCCATCCTGATAATATGGGAACTGTTGGGAATCAGCGACTGCACCAGTCCGTTAAACGGGATCAATGTTTCTCACCTGCCTGCATACGCATAGGTGATCACACAGGATGCTGTGAGATTAGAGGCCTTGGCGTAAGTGACATATCAGGAGTCAGGGGGATCATCTCAGCTACATCGTTGTGTGGGTGATACTGCTTTTCCTAATCTTTTATAAAGGAGTGAGACAACAACTTGAGTCCTTTTGAAAAGGTCTAAGGATTTTAAAAGTTTTCACAAGACACCCCAGTATTTCAATCTACCATGACGTTATGCACTCTCTCTGTTCTTCTCCTCTTCTTGTGTGGAATCATAAATCATCTCGTCTCTCACTTTGGTACAGTTGCTAATGGTTTTGTTTTACAAGAAAACTTGTATTTAAGTTGTTAAGTGCTGCAAAATGGATTAGTATGCCATATTCTCCACACTGTCCATGGATGTGTGTGTCAGCTAATGAAATTGCATCATTGATCTGTTCATTCATCCCTTTATTTGTCTTGTCAAATGTAGTAAAAGTGCTCTCCTTCGGAAGTTAAATTGAATTATACAGTTGATGTTTTGTGTAATTAATTTCAGCCTCATCAAGCTCAAGACCACACCTCCAACCTCATCAATAGACAGATTATTACTACTAGTATAACTCAATATGACTTTACATCAACTTTTCTCTTCTTGACAAGTTACTATTAACTTTTTTTTTTAAATAATTTCCGGTTACACTTTACTTGAAGGTATCTACATAAGAGTGACATGACACTGTCATGAACGTGTCATGAATGTGTCATAAATATTATAAACAAGTCATAAACGTTTATGACATAAGGCTTCTTTTAGTAAGTGTCACTCGGTTTTGTCATGACAAGTTATGGTTAGGGTTAGGGTTAGAGTTAGGGTTCATGAGAGTGAACCCTTATGTAGAAAACTTCAAGTAAAGTGTTACCCAATTTCTTTATTGACATTTTCTATAAAAGAAGCAATAATAGTGCATAATGGTGTAACAGAATACTATTTAATTGTAAGTTACTGTTAACTTCATAAATGTATTTATGCATCAAATCTTTCACTGTGACATACACTAATTACATGTTGATCACAAAAAACATTTTGCTGACCTAATATCAATCTCGAAAGTGAGATGCTTTGTCGACAAAGATGAATACAGCTAAACATGTTCGTCCACTTTGGATGGCAGCAAACATAGTTAAAAACACTCAAACTTCCCCAAACTTTCACTATTTATAGACAAACACCAGCCCAGAATTTCACTCAGCTTCAAGTATTCGGTGCGTGTTTTAAGGGGTGGGTGCACACTCATTTGCACACATTTGCATGTCATTAGCACTTCAAACCTACAAACTTGAAAGGCTTTCCTTGTCAAGACTCTAATCTTCTCTCTCTGTCTCTCTTTCTCTCTCTCTCTCTCTCTCTCTCTTTCTATCTCTCTCTCTCTCTCTCTGTCTCTGTCACACACTTTCCCAGGTCCCTGCTCTCTCACACAAGCAGTGATTAAGGAAGATCAGAACATCAATTAGAAAGTTTAACCTTCTGTTTAGACTTATGACAGCTTCCGGGGTATTGAAATCTATGATGCCTGTTGTCATGTGCCTCTGGGGGGTAAGGCTATATATATATTTTTTGGACCTATACCTCAAGAATGGCTGCAAAGGCACACATATTTGTCAAATATATTGCTGGTCACAGGTAAAAAGGCTCTAACGAACAAATGGTTATCGTGGGAAAGCCAAACTTTAAATGCATGAGGGGGCATTACAATGGACATTTAACAAAATGGAAAAGATAACAGCATATGTTAAAGGAATACGCCACCGTTTGTTGAAAAAGGGTTATTCACCATCTCTTCTATAGTTATATAGGTGGGCAAATGCATTTTTGTATCAGTGCATGCATTGTCTTAGTCCGGCGCCGAAAAAGGCATTTCCGGCAATTGGCTGGGCTAAAAACAAGCCTAGTCTGTTGCAGGCCACATTTGGGCCTTAGTTGTGGCTCAAAAACTGACACTCATAGAAAGGTTTGGTCTTGTTTTAAACTGGAGCATTTGAAGATTATTTCCATACCCAATATGTTATGATCCACTAAAGTTAGGTATGGTACAAGATGAATAAATCCCCATTTTTGTTATCTTTGCCACCATCTTGACTGTAATAAAGTGGGAGGGACAATCGAGTGAGAGACTTCTTTGTTTAGGAGGTAAGAGGGAGACACACCTGACAGAGATCTCTACTTATGGCGTTTTTTCATTACATAGTACCTACTCGACTCGCCTCTACTCGCCTTTTTTAGTTTTCCATTACGAAAAAAAGTCCCTGGTACCTGCTAACAGGTACTTTTTTTTAGTATCACCTCAGTCGAGGTTCCAAGCGAGCTGAGGCGATACCAAAAGTTGACGTGTGTCATGAGAAGAAGCAAGACGCGGGTCGTAATCCTCATAAAAGAGAGTTTTATTTAACTACAGCACGGGGTAACGTCAACCATGCACTTTTCTTATTTTAAGCTAATACTGCCGTCTTCCGGTGGTTAGCATACCCCACCCCACTACGGTAACTCCACATGGACAAAAGACAATCTCACAACATCTTCCCCTTTTGGAAGTTAGCAATAACAAGATCCCGAACATCTGCATTTTGCAACATCAATTAAACCTTAAATTGTGTTAAACAATATAACAAAGATAAGTGCAAAACTTTGCTATCAAATAACGTCTTTCTTTTGTTATTGAGTCTTGGCAAACTATCTCCAAACGGTGCAGGACCTCACAGGGGTAGACTACCCTCAGTCCTGAAAGGGGTTATTCTGCCCTTTTGAACATCTCAGTCTAGTAACCTAAGAGGCACCCTTATCTCACGGCCCCTGGAAGACCTTTTAACAGGAGTGGACGGTGGAAGGGGAGACCCTGGGGAAGGGTCTGCTGGTAGCTGGCTCACTAGTGATTCTGGCGGCGCAGCCACATCTTTCAGCGGGGAACCGCTGTCCGGCTGAGACACTGTAGGCTGAGCACATTGCTGTTCCTCCGGAGATTCAGTCTCCGGAACCGTCTGGAGATGCCGCCTGTTCCGACGGGTGACGTTCCCATTGTCCATCTCCACGAGGTAGGATCTCGGCTCCTTAGACTTACTGATGACCCTGGCAGGTGTCGTCCAACCCCTCTCCCCATCGAGCTTCACCCTAACAGCCTGACCAGGGTGAAGTTCAGGGAGCTCGCGTGCCGAATGCCTGCGGTCATGGTAGAACCTGTATGAACCCTTTGCTGTTGCGTCCTTCATGTAGACTTGGTTCCAGTTGAACGGACGTGGCAGCAACGTCTTTCCAGGACCGGAACAGTAGTACGGATCTGTCTACCAGTCATGAGCAGTGCTGGACTTTCACCTGTTGCTGCGATTGGAGTAGAGCGATAACTCAAAAGGGCCAAGCAGGGGTCCGGCTGTTTGAGGATATACTTAGCAGTCTGAACAGCCCTTTCTGCAGCTCCATTCGACTGGGGGTAATGTGGGCTGGAGGTAATGTGAGTGAAACCATACCTCCGTTTGAAATCACGGAACTCTGCTGATGTGAACTGTGTCCCGTTGTCGCTGATCAGTTCCAGCGGGATGCCCCACCTCACAAAAAATGTGCTTGAGCCTGTCGATAACCTGCTTGCTGGTAATGGCGGTAGGGAAGCAATCTCAATGTCCCTAGAGAAGTAATCGACAGCGACAAGAAAGGTCTTACCCTCCAGCTCGAACAGGTCAACAGCAATCCTTTGCCATGGGCCACTGGGCAGGGGAGTGGTCACCAGTGGTTCGCGTCTTTGTGTAGGTTTGTGTTCTCTGCAAAAGTCACATGATTTCACTTTGCTTGTGATCTGTGCTCCAATGCTTGGCCACCAAACTGTCAACTTGGCTCGCTCCCGACACTTGGTGAGACCCTGGTGACCTATGGTGTAGTTGGTTCAGGACTCCAGCTCTGAGTACTGCTGGAACTACTATGCGGTCGTGGTATAGGACCAGACTGTCCGACTCTGATAAGTGGCTTCTGGCTGCATAGTACCCACGCAGTGGTGAGCCCTCCGCCATTTTGCGAGGCCACCCTTTTCTGATGAATGTGATTACTTTTTGAAGTTCAGCATCACTTTGTGTGGCCCTGCGAATTTCCTCAAGCTTAGGTGACTTGATTGGTTTGCTAGCTACCATAGTGTTCACATATGCCTTCACTTGCATTTCTGTTTCAGGCACGCAACTGTCTTTCAGTGGATGTCTGGAGAGCGTATCTGCGACTACTAGCTGCTTACCGGGAACGTGTTCGGCAGTGACGTTGAAGCGCATGAGGCGCATAAGCAGTCTCTGACATCGTAGTGGCGTTTTGTCCAGATCGTACGAGTTAATCAATGGCACTAGTGGCTTGTGGTCAGTTTGTAAGCGGACCCGGCCCATACCTTGGATGTAGCGGGCGAAACGTTCACAAGCCCAGACCGATGCCAGGCACTCTTTTTCAATCTGTGAATATCTCTTCTCCGCATCTGTGAGTGTGCGTGAGCAAAAGGCAACAGGCCGCAACTCTCCATTGTGGTCCTGTAACAGGGCAGCACCAAGGCCATAACTGCTGGCATCGGCGCTGACCACCGTTGGTTTGTTGGCGTCGTAATAACAAAGGGCTGGTGCAACCATGAGCATTGCTTTCGCTTTGTTAAATGCTTGCTCCTGAGGCTCACCCCACACCCACGCAGTCTCTTTCTTGAGCAGGTTAGTGAGCGGATGCAACACTGTAGACAAGCCCGGCAGGAATTTTCCAACATAGTTAACCAGTCCAAGCACCTGCCGCAGCTGCTCCACGTTGGAGGGACTGGACATCTGAGCAATAGCCTCCACTTTGCTCTCATCAGGCTTCACCCCCTCCGCGCTAATGATGTGTCCAAAGAACCGCAGTTCAGCCTTTCCAAAGTGACACTTGGCCTTGTTGAGCTTGAGACCGGACGCCTTAACCGTCCGCAACACCATGTCGAGATGGCGGTCATGCTCCTCTTTTGTAGATCCATAAACCAGGATATCATCCATCACAACGACGGTCCCTTCTAGGCCTTTGAGCAGGTCGGTCATCAGCCGCTGGAAGATCTCAGGCGCTGATGTAATGCCAAACGGCAGGCGTTTGAAGCAAAAAACGGCCCATTGGGGTAATGAAGGTTGTCAATCTTTGGCAGCTGGGGTCCAGTGGAATTTGCCAGAACCCACTAGAGGCGTCCAGAGTGGAGAAAACCTTGGCTCCTGCCAGCTTAGGTGTTATATCGTCCAGTGTGGGCAAAATGTAACGTTCGCGCTTCACTCCCTTGTTCAAGCGTTTCAAATCCACACACACTCTGACCTCGTCCTTGTTGTGTTTTGGAGCAGGCACCATTGGGGCACACCAGTCTGTCGGCTCCGTAACTTCCTCAATGATGTCAAGGCTCAGCATACGCTGTAGTTCCTTTTCCACTTTTGGAAGGAGCGGAAACGGAATTCTGCGTGGTGTGTTGACGCTGTATGGGACTGCTTCCTCTGTTAGCTCGATCTTAACAGGCTCGCAGTTCAGTAGTCCTATTTCCCCGAACACATTGCTTGTTAGATCACTAGTGATAGCATTGACTCTTGCTACCAGCCCCATGCGCTTTGCCACTGCCTTGCCCAACAAGTTACTAACGTACCGTCCTTTTATGACTGTAATCCAGTATTGGTATCTCTGACCTTTGTATGTAGTGGTGGCAAGGAACTTACCCACGCATCGGACTTTCCCTCCTGGGCTATACACTGTTGGCCTGGACTTGTTCAGTTTTGGTATTTGACGTAGTTTGCTGAAAGTCTCTTCAGTCATAACGGTGGTATCAGCGCCTGTGTCGATCTTAAAATCGACCGGACTGCCATTCACTAGTAGTTCGACATCCCAGTCAGTATCCGGGTTCGACTCCTCAATGATGTTTGGCTTTGACTTTGCGGTTGCCCTCAGGAATAGTTCTCCAATAAAAAATGAATCCTCGTCTGAATCCATAACGGCCTCTGCTCTGACTTCTTTCAGCATCTTGGATTTACACACAGCCTCGAAATGTCCGAGTTTATTACACTTCCTGCACTTTTTGTTGCGGGCTGGACAGTTTTCCTTTTTATCATGCATTCTGTTGCATCTCTGACAGTTCAGTTTGTTCTCACTGTATTTCTGTCCCTGTCCCTGCCGTGGTTTAATATAGCTCCCCCTTGTGCTATTGTACTGTTTCCGTCTCACCTCATTCACTGTAGCTTCAACACGCTCTGCACCTTGTTGTTTCACTTGTTCACTCTGCCGTGCAAGTTGGATGGCTCTCTCCAGAGTCAGGCCCGCCTCTAGCTGGAGTTTTTGCGAAACCTCCTTGTCCGTTATTCCGATGACGATCCGTCCCGGATCTGCTCGCCCTTCCCCGCACCGAACTCGCGGTGCTGCGCGAGCTCGTACAGGCTCGAGCGAAGGCTTCAACTGTCTCGCCAGCCCTTTGGCTCCGCTTATGAAAACAGGCGCGATCGTGGATGACGTTTCTTTTCGGGACAAAGTGTTCATCAAACTTCTGCATCACTAGATCAAAGTCATACTCCGGATGTGGCATGGCCTCGGTTGCCGCAGGAAACACAAACGAGCCGTAAATAGGTTCGGCATCTCTCCCCATCGAGTACAAAAGCGAGTTCACCTGCACTTCGCTGCTCTCCCTGTCAAGTTTCGAAGCGACTCTAAACCGGGAGAATCTCTGCCGCCATGTAAGCCACTCCACTGGCTGCGAGAAATCGAACGGCTCGGGAGGCCCAAACTTCGCCATCCTGCTCTTAATGTCGGCGTGAAGTCCTTAATCCCACTTCTGACACCATGTCATGAGAAGAAGCAAGACGCGGGTCGTAATCCTCATAAAAGAGAGTTTTATTTAACTACAGCACGGGGTAACATCAACCATGCACTTTTCTTATTTTAAGCTAATACTGCCGTCTTCCGGTGGTTAGCATACCCCACCCCACTACGGTAACTCCACATGGACAAAAGACAATCTCACAACAACGTGAAAACCTGCAGACTACTAATTGGCTGGAGTGAATCGTCACTAGTCAGTACGTCATCATTGCTAGCGACAGATGGGGGTGTAGTGAACAAACACGCCGTTTTTAAATAGTTTAGCCAGCGGTGGTTTTTTTTGCTGCCTCCAGCTTCTTTTGAAACAAAATTTGTCTTCTGGCTGTGGCAACTGCAACACACCTTTGACGTTCAACGTGTGTGTCGCGTTAGGTCACGTCAGTTTCCTGTGGCGGCACTATGACGATCAGCCGCGCTCGCCTCACATGAGGCGGTACTAAATCTGCAATTGAAAAAGGAGGACGGGGCACCGCGGCCGAGTGGAGTCGAGCCAAGCCGAGCAGATACCATGTAATGGAAAAACGCCATTACTCTACTGAGTGCACTTTTCTAGTTAGTGTTTTTAATCTACACTGCAAATGAATTTACTGATTTTTTTTAAGATGGCTTTTAAAATAATCTCTCTCTCTCTTTGTATGTTTGTGTGGGTGTGTGTGTATATCAGAGAAAACACTAGTATTACTTCACAATCAAGCATTCAAACGGCCTAATTATTGTTAATTTGTTGTCTCTAGCAGGTGCATGCAACTCTGATTAACTCCATCAGCAATCTTAATACAATACAAATTAAATTAAGCCATTCAATTATAAAAAAAAAAAACAGCATAAACTCTGGACCCCTTCAAACATTAAATCAGGGCAGACGTACTGTAGTTCTAATTCATTATACAACATTGGACTATATGAGGGTACGTATTAATACTAGTAAAAGTGGTTACACACTAGCCAGAAGGCCGACCGTCGACAGAAAAGCCAGTCGAAATGATCAGTCGCGTCCCCGAGGTCCAAAAAACTGCCTTGGGACACACTGTGGCAACACCGACTTGAGAAACACAATATGTCTTCATAGCAGCAGGCGGCGCTACTCTGTATTGTTGCCCAAGAAATGAAAACCGGCAGCTGATAGGACGAGCGTGTCACATGGGTTTATTTTCTCCGGAAATTCAAAGCCAGACTGTTATGGCGGCCGTTCAGAATACGATCTCATATTGTACTAAAATAGTTCACTGAAACATGTTTCTGAAATCATTTTAAGCGACAAATAGGCCATGCAGTTGCTGAATCTGTCTTCATTTCAGCTCAACAAAGGTCAGTTTAAAAGATTTTCGTCATGGTCGGCCAAAATGAACGCCGACAGCCCCCCAGACTGACGACGGCACCAGACACACCAAACATATTCAAGTCACTGACCTCGACCAGACTGTCCAACGGCTGATAATCGACCCTGTGTCTCCCGGGCTTAAGTCTGATACTGGCTGTGAAAACAAGCACGAGTAAGTTGGAACATGTAAAAGCCTTGCTGCTCTGCAATGCCCTTTTCTTCGAAATATCATAATATACTGGCTTTGGTTTTTGACACAATGAAAACATCTAATTAGTGATGGCAGGACCTTTCATGAAATGAGTTCAACTGAGATTAATCAAAAACAGCGGTGACAAGCAGTAGACTGGCATACTTGCAAAAATATCAACAAGGCTTCAATGCCATCAACTAAAAACCCAAAGGCATTTCAAAACATGTAATCACTGTCATGCTCCCTGTAAAATGTTTGTATCCACTGAACTGTTTGGAAAATGTAGCCTTTGACAACACTGCTCCGTTTCTTGTCACAAGTTCAGACAGCTTCCTCAACTGAAAGGAACTTCTTGGTGCAGACAAAAAGAGAATATAGCAGTGACTGGTGACATCCATCAAGGACTTTCTGTGGCATCAGCGGAAAACATAAAAGCATGGCTCCTTATATTGTAGTTTATTAATTAAAGATATGACTTGTTTTTTGTAAACAGTAAGTACTTTGAAGTATTTTATTAATCTTTTATCAACTTTTTCCATCTATGGTTTGATTTTATGTCTGAGTATGGCAATCATGAAGATCAGTAATTATTTTAATGTTGATAAAATTGTGTTATGATGGTCTTTGCATTGCTCCTCTATTAAAAAAAAAGTATTAGCTGTCTATTCTGTTATGTTACAAACATAACTGATTCTCTGATTAAAACCTGATGTACTCTGTAGAGTTAAGAGAGCTACAGACCTCTTTATTTTTGTTTGTTGAGATGACATGACATGAGAGCCAGACTTCAGTGTCTTACTGCATTCATCTCAAGGAGATCTGGGATGGGAGACATTCAGTTAGACACTGAGAGATACTGCAGTATTCCCATGGCAATGAAAAGAAGCTTGTGGCTCACCGCACATACTAAATTAAGCAGAAGTAACACAATCATCAATAAAAAACAAAAACATACTGACAGTTGACCTGTCCGCATCAGTCTCACAGACACCAAGGCAATTCCTCAGTTCATTATTTACCATGCCAAACGTAGTGCAGAGGTCACGCAGAGCATGGAGCATTAGCTACAGTGTCCATCTCAACAGAAATCATTTGTAACAGGTAACAGAGGGATTATTTGGGATGAATTCTGAGTTTCTTCCAAAAAAAACAGCACTTTAAGTCCATTAAGTTTTATGTTTCCATCTCAGGAGGTAGGTGTTCTCTAATACAATGTCTGCCAATAAGGTTAGCACTTTCTGGCACTGCAGAAAAAAAACAATTGATGGTTTACTAAAAATCCCAGCAATTTTCCCCGAGATGTATGTAAGCCAAGCAGTCAAACAGGGTTACGGTACATTTCTCTATATCATACATACAATATTAGGACTCACTCACTCTACACGACAATACAAGAACAATGCTGGTTCTTTATTTAGCATTACATGTCTGACAGCTTGAAAGGCAACAGTAACTAAGCTTTCCCATAAAGTCACTATTCACCACCACACTTATCAAGTACTCTGTCATGACACATACAACAAAAACACATATATTGCACAGCTTTCTAAAAAGGGCTCTCTTAGAGCTTTACAGATTTTACTAAAAAGAAAAGTTTTGAACAACTCACTTTAGCAGTTGTTTTTTCCACTCGCCGCAATCTCAGCTTTTTAGTAAACTCTATGTACACAAACAATGTTCTCAGTGCTCGAGTTCTTTTTTAAGGCCCTGGTAATACTTGGAGCAAAGTTTCATGTTGTGTCTAGCCTTCTTAGTGTTTTAAAAATAGCGATTTTGATGCGATCATAGTAGTGCCCCTAGCACTCCCATTCAAAAGGCCATTTGACCGAAAATGAAAATACGGTCAATCTTAAAAGTGACGCTTCCAATGTGAGACGAGCTCTCCACCTCATTGACCACATGAGAAAAAGTGACATGGAAGCTGTAGTTATAAGTCTTGATGCCGAAAATGCTTTTTACTCTGTCCGATGGGAATATTTATATTTGGTCCTTAGGCGCTTTGGTTTGGATGACCAGGTGATTAGATATTTGAACTCCCAATACACCTCTCCTATGGCTAGAATTAAAATAAATGGGGACCTATCCAAAACAATATTTCTTGAAAGGGGATGTCGACAGGGATGCCCCTCAGTCCCACTCTTTTCGCCCTCTTCATAGAGCCTCTGGCGCAGGGTATTAATGGGAGACACACAATATAAGATATGTGCATATGCGGACGACATACTCGTGAGACTCACCAGTCCTAATGCAAGTTTGCCCAAATTATTATATCTTCTTAAAGAATTTGGTTCATATTCTGGCTATAAATTAAATCTGCATAAAACTCAAACGCTTACTTTCACTACGATCCACAAGGAAATATTTACAAAATCTGTCAATTTAAATGGAAAAGTAATACAATTAAATATTTAGGGGTACATATACCTAAAGAGGTCTCTGCCATTTATGACCACAATTACATTCCTATAACAGCTGATGTTAAAGCAGACCTAAATCGTTGGTCATTATTACCAATTAACATGTACAACTGAATAGATGCTATAAAGATGAATATACTACCCAGGCTGCTTTTTCTTTTTCAATCATTGCCTGTTGAAGTACCTCCCAAACAATTCAGTGAATGGAATAGAATTATCTCATCTTTTATTTGGGGAAAACAAAAACCAAGAATTAGATTTCAAACATTACAACCTACTGTATGTATTTAGGAAATCTATCAACAGGGCTGAGAAAGACAGATAGATATTTGTTACAAATACTATTAGCAGGTAGCAAGAAAGCAATAACTAGGAAATGGCTAAGTAAAGACCCCCTTTTTTCGTTTTTGTTTTTTCCTTTTCTTTTCCCGTTTTGCAAGATGTTGAGCATTTCGGTTAATCTATGACGATTTTGCTTGCTGTCACTTGATCTGTCTGGTTTTTCTTTTCGTTTTGTTTCTTGTCAAAAAACAAAAGTTTAATAAAAGTGAGGCTTCCGTCCTAATTATGCTTTTAACCGAAAGTTTGACTTGAGTACTTTCACAAAAATTTTGGCGAGAGTTACGCTTTAAAGAGGGTGGCGCCCTTTTTGTCTTGCCAATCAACCCAATGGTACATCCAGCCCAGTATATAAGGGATGTAGTACTGACAGCAGTACTGCTGTGTGGTGTATGGTGTATGTTTCTTTTAAAAATGTCTAAATGTTTTAAAACCATTACTTGCCATTTTTATAAAAAAAAAAAACTGTGTCTGTGTACAATTTATCTTTGGCGTATTTGGGCAAAAATTCCAAAATAATCTTTCCGAAAATTGTAATTGAATTTGTCTGAGAAAAAACTAGACTTCTGCATGTCTGTTTTTAGGTTTTAGAAAATCTTGCCTGTGACAGGAGACTTTTTCCAATCACAGGTCATTTCAGAGAGAGAGAGAGCATTCCTATTGGTTGTTCGGTGCATGTTTATGCCTGTGTGACAGAGAGGGGAGAGGGAGAGCTGCCGGAAGAGGTCTCACTCTATTTCAAATTCTGGTATTTTTGTTGCTTTCTACCCACTGCAGCTTTGAATGAGAAAACAAAAAAAAAAAAAAAAAAAATGGTTTAGGAAAAAAGGCTTGTGTCTCAACAAGTTGTGATATAATTTAATTAGTTAAGTGAGGCTTCATAAGGCTAATATTATTTTTGAGAACTATGATTAGCTAAAATGCTTTTTGGCAATATTTCAATAGTCTTAGATCATCATTTTGCTTTTACCATTTTTCAGATAAAAACAAGAGGAACCCCATCATTTCTTGTTAAAATTAGAATTTAAATTAGCTTTAATGTTTGTAACTACACTTCCCATCCTAGCTCTGTTAATCAACATCTATCTGTATTGACAAATTAATATTTATCAACAGTTTGCTTTGTTTTCCCCTTAACATGGATTAAACTAGTGTATCGCTTAGTAATTGATCTCAGCCTGAGACAGGTTGAGGTGGAACAATGGGATTTCGTTCAGCCTCTATCTGTCTTCTTTAATTTGCTACTTTACTTAATTCAATTCAGGAGCGTTCCATTAATAAACATGGACAGATATCCCGGTTCAATACCAAAGCAAACTCTCTTGTGAAAACATGCCAAGCAGAACGATGAGATCAGGAAAAATAAAGAATCGCGTCAGATCATTTGATGATGAAATATCACCCTGATTAAGCCCCACCAATTGCACCTATTCCATCTATTTTCTTCCTACATTTTCTATCTCTTGTTCAAGTGGTCTCTTCTTCCCTTATTTCGCTGAATCCTCTGGCTCGTCCCAACTAACTGATCTGTTTATCTTATTTGACACCCTTTTGAGAATAAAATGTACAAGCCGCAGCTCAAATAAAGCCGGTAAAGATGCTACAAAGAAGGCCTGAGTCTTACTGTACTTTGCTTCTGACAGAGAAACAAAATGAGTAAGACGAGGCAGAATGTGGGGGAAAATAGAGGAGTTTGGCAATAATATGGGAAGTGAACAGAGGCTCGTTTTAATTTTTCCTCAGTAAAGGCTAATAAGTTATCTTTGATTTCACAGTAATTCCATGAAAACCATATTTACGTATAAATAGAATTTGCCTATAAACACACACAGAAGTATTAACAACTCAGCTTTATGATCTCTTTGCCAATGTGCTCCAATAGAGCAGCAACCAAAAAACTCCTAATCTAGCTACATGTGGTGATGAAATCAGCGCAGCTCCCTCTGGTGGAATACAGATGACAACCCTTAGTACAGTTTCAAAGGTCTCCACTGCACCTGAACTCCTGATCTGAAAGGTATGAGATCTGATTCCCCTGAGATGGGAAGAAACTAGATCCTCTATTGTTTCCCTATTTAAAAAAAGACAATTAATTATCCCAAATCATCTAGCCCATGTCACCCTTCTTCACTCCTCCTCAGGCACAGGCACAGTAGGCATTTGCATGCGTTGGCTACAGCAATATCAAAGTCTGCTGTGTTTAAACAAGATGATGTAGCTATATGGTCTGTATTCTGTGTCCACTGCGGAAAATGACTTAGACTAAACATTGGTAATGAGAAGCAGCTGTTATCCTTCACCAGCAGGGCTCACAATAAAATGACAAGAGCTGCAGGCAACTAACTGAGGCTGTACCGCTGCCTTCAAATCCTATGCAGTCTCTTTGTGTTGAATACTTTATCGAAAGTCTGAGTGTGCATTTGATGTGGGGAAGAGAGAGTGGAGAGAGATGCTGTGTTTATGTGTTGACTGTGTCTGTCATTTTGTTTGTGATCTTCCTCTGCAAATGTGATTGTGCACAGTTCTCTTCAGAAATGGGACTTTGTAAAAGGCACAAGTATTCGTGGTTTGTCCTTTAAAATCTTAAAGTCAAATAGAAATTTGAGTTCTCCTCACTTTTTGTGTAATTAATATTTCTATAATGATACTGCAGCCTGAATACGGCCCAACCACTAAGCCTTGCTGCCAATTTCTCCAAGTGGCCACTCGCAGTACTGCAACACAAATCAATTATTACTGTTTGTATAATGATTTTTTAAACCATACCAACTTTTTGGGCTCATGCGCTAGGCGAGCAATTTTTATTTAAGTCAATGGGTGCCATTTAGTAGTGTGGCAACTGGTATCCAGTTAATATAATACATCCATGTAGGAGATGAATTGTCAACTTCTGTGTTATGCGACTTATTGTACCCTACGATTGTTGATATTGACATTTTCCCCCCTTAGTCAGCCTAGCTTACTAACGCTAGCACTGATTCACACTAGATGTAACATTTTGTTTGTTACACCTGCTGAGTCACAGGAAGTTCTCGCACACTCAGTTCACACAAAAGAGGAGGTCTAGCTAACATTAGCTGCCACCCTTTCATCACCCAGACTATCAAAACTCGCACGTCACCCCGTAATTTTAATCACGACGAGGAGTAGGTATGAGTAACGTACAAAATATATTTAGTGCCCGCCAACACAGATGCTCAACATTGTCAGTAGATTTTAATTTCTTCTTTTGGCACAATTTTGAAAAGGTAAGTCCACAAGTCAAAAACAAACCAAGGACATACTGTACAATATATAATGATTTTGCAGCAAAAACTAATTGAATTTCAGTTTGACATTGAACATGTTTTTGTTTGTTTTTTATCATTTATGGGCACTTCTGTTCTTTGTAAATACTGTAACAAGGATGTACAGTATTGCATGCCAATAAAATCAAAAAAGCAATATCATATAGGCTCCTAAAAACAAAAGCTGATGAATAAAACAGTAATTCATAGACCAACGCCTTGTAAAAGTGTTAATTTTAATTGTCTGCAGGCATGGTGGGTTTTTGCTCATTATGTCTTGTAGCTTGAAAAACAAGGCAGTCTTTGTTAGCTGAATATGGACACGTGATTCTTTCATCTGCAGTGTTTGTGTCAAGCCTGCAGAATGTAAAAATATAATGCTGAAAGAACCGAGATGGAAGCATGGATGGAGATGGAGTCATATGGTTACAGCAGTGTGTATGATATTACTAGTATGTATAGGAACAGTAATGATGTTTGACTTGCAGATGTTCTCAAGTAGAAATTACTCCTATATTAAGAGATACTCTTGCATTGCCAGACCTACAGACACAAAATTCCGGGATAGGAAAAAAATGTGCTCTGCTTTATTGGCATTTCTTTAAACCAATCACAAACGTCTTGGGCGGCGCTAAGCACTGGACACAGGTACGGTGTCTCTGCAAAATCACCTCGGGAAGGAACTTGTTTTAGTGAAACGTGCACATAGGGAGGCAAGCTCTGGAATTAAAATGGCTGTCGAGTGTGTGATGAGAATTTTAATCCAAAAAATATATATATAATTTGATTGTCGGTTCGAGCTTGGAGGATGTTTTCCGAATCGACCGGAGTTTAGAAGGCCAACACAAAGAAAGCAGAAGGTGAGGGACATCCGGCGGAACCTCCGGCAGCATCGGAACAATCCTGTAAATGAAACGTCGTCGATATAGACTTATTGATAATAAAATATATATCTGTCTTCTTCTTGCTGGTCAGAAAAGGAGGAGATGCACTATAATTTAACATTTGGGGCACCTAAATTTTCTTTCAATTTATTAACTTGAATTAGAAACTTAATGTGCCAACTCTACTCAGTTCCAAGGCAAGACGATGGGTCTGTCATGGGATGTTGCCAACAGGTAAGTCTGCTCCCACGTTTATAATTGTGTTGCTTTAACACAAGAGCTGGATGGGGTAGTGGGGGACATGGCCCATTGGCTTTAAGCCTGGCGAACGTCCTCCCTTGCAGGATGGATCATAGGAGTAGCGACAGCATCGTGGATTAGTGCAGCCTGTCAAGGTCTGACGGTGCAGTGACAATTTAATCGCTGAACAGGCTCCCCATAGAAAAAGGAATATGAGAAGAAGGAAAGCAGGAAGGGAAAGTTAAGAGGCTGTGGTCTTCATTTATATAATTCAGTTTGTCATATCAGATTCTGTTAATACTGCTGTCAACGTCTCTTGTGTCCTGGGAAAAAGACATAAACAGGTTCACAGAGACACAGACAAACACACACAAGCACTCTCAGCCTATCCTTAACCTTAACCCAACAGCAAACTGCCAATAGAAATTGCTCTTTTCCTCATGGGGACCAGAGAATGACAGTCTTTTTTAAAGATTTTGTGAGATTTCATTTGGTTCCTCATCAGGGTAGATGAACACACACACACACACACACACACACACACACACACACACACACACACACACACACACACACACACACACACACACACACACACACACAGTGTAAGTATTTTGCTTATGAAATACTGGTTTTACTAGTTATCCATCTGCAGAGATGGTTTTGAAGGAACAGACATAAAACAAACCAATGTTCATTTAAATATGATCCAATACCCTATGTCAGCATGCTTTGGATGAAGCAATCAAATGTGCAAATTCTGTCATGAATTATTCACAGCAGCAATTATTCATTCTATTAGGTGGCAATCATTTTAATGTCTGATCAATCAGAATCAATGCACAAAATATATAGCATTACGCAAAAGGTTAGTTGTGGTGGAGCATTTTAATCTAACTGCCACAGCAGGCGCACTATAAGTGAGTCAAGAACTATTTTTTTCTGCTTCTGGGCTCACACTAATGATGGAAGAAGTTACCATGGTAATAGTAGACACGAGCTACCTTGAGCTCTGCCAGGCTTTTAATGCACACACATGCACAAAGACACACACACACACACACACACACACACATACACATAGAGGATAGTGTTTCATCCTCCATGCTGAGGAGAATAAAAGCTAAACCATTTAAAATGCACGGATACCTAAAGGCATGGTTAAACATAAAGAAACCATAGGGCGAGACATATTTCTTCTTCTACTGTATAATCATCATTATTAAAGGTTGCAACACATCTCTTTTGCTGGTTTAATAACTATCTCTATTGTCATTAATAGGTGAGGATCTGCACTGACAGAAAAGGCAGGGCAATTCCCTTTGATTTGAACTAAAGCTATAATTAATGCCAAATTTGCGCTGATAAAACTTTTCCATTTCATCAAAACTAAACACCCTTTATCTCAGGATCAGTAAATCCACATTTAAACCTTTTCTATGATGGTTGCACTGTTAGACCTTCTTTCAATTCCAATTCCATGTACAGGCCACTAAATTCTTGATACTGGCAATATCACCAGATCAGAACAAAGGCATTCAAATATCCTACCAGCGGAAATTAAGATGGTAAAAAAGATGTCTTTGTTGAAAATGTCTTAAAATGCAAAATGCATTCTATTTAATTGATATGTACCTGTATTCTTAACTTTTTTTTCTGATTTGTTTGTGGATTTACATATCAATCAGAATGAAAAATATTATTATATTATTATTATAGTACTGATACACATAATGCAAGGTCCAATTCATGTGCTTTTTCTGCTTTAAGTGTCTCTTTGGCAAGGTGGCATCAAGCTGTTTCAGCTATAAATCTTACAAAAAAACTTACAGCAGCTTTTCATCATCTGTGCCACACAACACTACACTCTGTGTAGTGTAAGTATAATCAGTAAAGAAAGACCTTTTTTTCTACTGATTTCTGCAAGACAAATCATTTCCAAATAAGTAAACAAAAAAACTGAATGCTTGGAATGTTGCTGCAGAAAGAATATCGGTTTGATAAAACAGACGTTCTGTAGATGAGTAGGTGTTATTTGTGTACATAAAGAATGAAAAAGAGCATGCACATCATGCAAATCCACATACAACGAACAAGAATTTCCATCTTTGCTGTATTGCATGCCCCGAGTAAAGCTCGCAGCTTCTCAATGCCTGAATGTTAAATCCTTTGCAGTGTGTTACCAAAACACAACACAATGCTGCAGGTGGTGGCCAAAGCTGCAGTGCACCCTCATTTCGACTAATATATTCTACAACATCCTCCAACCGTGGCTAACTGCATGCTTTTGGTTTGCTGAGCACATGTCGGACTGATACTGCTGAGCCCTCACATCAAAGTCAAAAACCTGCATCACTGAACAGGTCCAATATTTTATAAACTGAAACCTGCTAGAAATAATTGAATTGAAAAATGCAGAAATAGAAATAATTGCATTGAAAAATGCAGAAAGAGGTTGGGGCGTATCATCAATAAGGGCTGAGCTGAATGAAGGGCATCCATGCAGAATGATCAATTACAACACAGTTATTCCTATAAGATATTATCAGAGGCCATAAGGATTTTTTCTTGGGCTCTGGGAGGATTGGAGGTGGATGTGGCTACACTGAATTACACATTCCTGTGATCCATAGACCTCACATACAGAGCTAACCAATGCATTACTCTTTGCACCACCAATTAACCTCCTAACAACTCCACATAGAACTGTTGCCATTTTTATAAACAAAATGAAACACACAAAACACAAATATTGTGCTGATTTGAAATGAACTTGGCTGCGCTTAAAGGTACAATACGGTTTGTGTCAGTAGCAATTATGCGGCACTGGAATCCTGGTGTTAATAATTACTATAGTTCACCCTTGTAGGCTACTGCCTATCTAGACAGATCAAATCAAAAGAACATGGTGCAAGGCACAGTCTTTTGCTACTTTTCTTTCCCAAAGTATATAAATGAATACATGAACATATTCTTTTAAAACCTTTTGCAGATGATATGTTTGACAATTTTAACTTGAATCCATCATCTGTAGAAAAAAAAGGTTTTCATAACTAAATACACTTGTGGCTGTGTGTTGCTATTGTTATTCAACCCAGAACCATCAGCATGTACCATTACGCATGGAGTGACAGTTGTTGAGCTAGCTGTATCCTCTATGGCACTGTCAGGTACTGGCAGGTACACGCAACGCCAGTGTGTCCCAGCAGTGTGCCGCAGGTTCACTTTGTCATTTTACGTACTGAATTCTTTCATTGGCTAAGAATTCTGGTAGGATCACAGGAACATATGTTATCTCTTCCAATGTTAATTTAATTTAAGGTGCCGTACATTTGCCCGTGGTGATACTCTCTGGCACAAGGACACACTTAGCCCTTGGGGAGAAGCTTTCGCGGCGGGTTTTATTCCAGACTCACCATCACAGAACTGTCTGAGCACTGTGGTGCTGAACACAAGAATAGGAAAACAGGTGACATGATTGGGTATGACAACCAGCTCTACCACACCTCCTGATAATGTATTCCTCCACCTTTGGCTTTTTCATATTTTCATAGAATATGTGCATTCTACTGTTGTGCGCTCAGTGAGTCTGACATTTCGGAGCCAAAGAAAAGCATGCCATCGTCTTAGTCTCTGTTTTGCTATCAGAAGTGCACATCAAAATCATGTTTCTCCTCCTCTTGAAGGCATATTTGATATCAATCTGCATCTACACATGCCTAATATAACAGTTCTTCGCGTTTTGCGCTGTGCTGTTGTCACAACTGATGTTAAATATTTCAAATTAGACCAGTTCTTTATTTTTTGATTTCTATGAAGTAACCAGACACTGCATTAACATAGCATTGCTTTTCAATAGGAACTTGACTCATACTGTACCAGTAATGGAGACTTTGAGGACAATGAAGGCAATAAGTAACATATAGTTAAATATTATAAATATTTGTACTTTCACTTTCACATGTACGGATCTAGACTATGAGTCAACTACATTAATTTTTAAATGTAAAGATGGTTTAAATCACTTTTTAAAAATTTAATGCATCTTCATATATGCACTGTACAAAATAATTGTACATATTCTAGTACATTTGGCATTTGCTGTGCCACTAAATCAAGTGTAATTGGTTTGATCTTTAAATGATTACACTGCCATTTTCAACTTATCAAATGAATAAATATTCGGCAGGGAAGTATTGACTTGCCTTAAAAAAAACCTTGATCAACAATGGAGTATTTTCTACTGTAAGTTTTCCTAGTGTGATAATTCTATATGTGATCCCCGATTACCGAAGACCTTTGGAATCTTGTCAATGTTTTGTATTTAGTATATAAAAAGCAACAGCACTGATGTGAAAGTAGGTCTTAAACTCACATTTGCATGTTTATTTTGGGAGCCTTATTAGCATTGCCAAACATGAACATCCGGCAGGGAGGAGGAGAGCGAAGGAAATGTTTCATAACAAAATAAATTGATTCCCAAGTTCAAAACTGTGTTTTAAAGATTGGTCTGACATCTTTACTTGTCTAATGTCAGAACACATCCAACCATTTATTATTCTCTTTGAACTTTGGCCTAAAGGAGAAGATGACGTCTAAGGAAGCGTTAATCTTTACTTTTCTGTATTTTAGAACAGGCCGAAGACATCAGCAGTTATTGTCATGAGGATGCTGATCCGGTATTGCTCGAAGGGATGATTGATCAATGGCAGTTTCTCCACCCAAAACCTCAGTGTAATCATCAGTCTTGTGTTACTTCAAGCAGCAACTTTTTCTCTGTTAGTTGTTTCCGTGGACAACATCAAGGTTAATCAGCACACAAAGCATCTCTGACAGGAAGAAGAACCGAGACTAACAGTGTGTACAGGGTAGTATGAATAGAGTAATGGCACAGCAGCAACCCTACTGCTATTTGCAGCTTTCAGCTCATTGTTTTGGTCTGTAAATTATGGAGGAGGATTAGGGCCACATGTGAAAAATGTATTTGAGTTCTGAGATTGAATTCTGACGTTATTCTCAGAATTCCGAGATTAAAGACTTTTTTTAAAGTGTAAAAAATTTGTTCAGAATTCTGACTTTAAACTCAGAACTCAAATATATTTGTTCACATGTGGCCCTAATCCTCTTCCCTAGTAAGTCAATACAGTTGAATCATTTTTGAAAAATAAAACCGTGGGCAACCATTTTCAGCAAAAAACTTCCCACAAGCTGACTGTACGCTACCTGCTCAGCATGAAATGGCAGAGATCCGAAGTAAACAAATGGCTGGCGAGGAAAGTCAAACATTCAGCAAGCCCAAAAGAGACGTGGATGAAAAAACAAGAGGAAAATGACAAGTGAATCATAGACTTGAATTCAACAGGTTGATAGAAATAATGTGATGTTCATTTGGCAAATGTGTTGGTAGATAACTGTTCACTAAGTAGTTGATATACTAGATATAGTTTTAGTTTATCAGGAGAAAGTGCAACTAAAGGGTTTTGGGGATTTCTGGTGCAGACCTCTCCAGTCGCCACTCCTTCAGCTCTTGTCTATTTTACAAAGCCAGCTGGCCGGTCAAGTTTTCAAATGTAAACATCAGTGTAAACACAGAGAAAAAGGTGGAGAAGATGAGCTCAAACTAGCCTGACCATCTCTGGGGCCATCTCGTGACTACGAGTCACTCATCAGGATGGGGGAATCATTTTACCAATGCCCTGCTGACTCTGCTAGCAACATCAAGAAGTCAAGAGAAAAAAGATTTTCAAATGTAAACATCATAGTAAACAAAGAGGAAAAGGTGCGAACTATCTAGCTATCAGCTACGACCTATGGCTACGATCCTGACTACATGGACAAGCAAGACCATCTCTGTGTCCATCTCCATCTCTACATCAGAGGGGGCACTGAGACAAGAGTGTAGGAATGGCACACCGACTGCGACTTGACTTCTCTGCTGGCCATCCTGCTAGCCAGTGTGCAGGTGTCGGACAGTGAGCTGGCTAGCCTCTGTAGGTTTCCAGCGGGATGTCAGGAGCTGCGGTGTCCTTTTCACGGAGACTTAACGTTAGCTGGATCCTAGAGTGCAGGGGGACTGGGGACTGACATTTCTCTGACACTCCATTGTTCCGACCTCTCAATAACCAAAAAATTCCCTTTGGCAGCCCACTAGTCCGACGTCCCCCACTATGGCCACGCCAAGACCCGCCCTACGAAGCAGCTCGATTGGTTGGGGTTAGGCATTTGACCTTGAGTGGTTAAGGTTAGGATAGCCGATTGGTCAGGGGATAGGACCTGTACAAATGGGGTCATGTTATCTTGCGTAAGCATGGACGCCTGGTCAATAAATGCTATTGAAGGGCGGGTCTTGGCGTTGCCATAGTGGGGATTCGTAATATCGCTGGTGGACGTCGGACTAGTGGTCTGTAGGACCAAAGGGAATTTTTCAGGTTATTGACAGGTCGGAACAATGGAGCATCGTAGAAATTACATGGCACCAGAGTGCAGGTGCCATTCAACCGGGTGACTCTTTTTCTGTGTGCCGATCGGAGGCCACATTCTGCTTTATAATTATTTATGCACAAGTTTAAGGAGCTGATGGGATAAAATTACACTTGGAATTGTACTTTGAAGGATTTCATTTTACAAATAAAATTGATCGATTGAGTAAAATAATGATATGTTTCTGACTCACTGCCTGGACGTCTCTCAGACAAAAAAACACCCCTAACCTTCCAATTAAGTACTCACAAACCTGCAATCATTCTTTCACACAACATGCCCTCAGCTCAAGAGCAGGGCTTACTTAGGCCCTCCAGTCTTTCCTGAGTCAACCCGTATGCAGTCATTCAACTGTAGCTAATTATAGCCTAGAGGGTAATTGATACAAGTCTTGAGGGTTTCTTGATGCTGCGGTCGCACAGATGGAACATTCCAAATTGTTGTGCCGGCCACTGTAATACATATGACATATGACACACATTGAGGCTCCTTACTATCATTGAATTATTCTGAGCTGCTCATACATTCCATGAAATTATAAATCATTATATTTAACTGTTGATTGAGTGAGAGTATTACTACTTCATTCAGTATTATTTTCTGCAATGCAAACTAATATAATTGTCCATTACCTAGTTACAACTAAAACTGTATGTGTTTCTCCATTTGTCAAAGAAACATCTTTAAAACATACTAAATTTACATTTAATTGATCTGATTAATTGTCTGAATCGTGTGACTGTTTTAATGAAAGTTTTTCAACTTTCTTTTGCTCAACATTTACTTTACTAAGAAGCTTGACTCATGCGTCATTTATAATGCAACATGGTTGTTTTTTTTAGATTGAGATTTAGGCCCCTTGAATCCAGGTAGGTGTACTAATGAGCTGTTTTTCAATTCAGCACCATTCAGCACAACTTTTCCTTGAGAGAAAATATCTTATCATGTATTTTTAAAGTGATGTATGAGAGTGATTGCAGAGTTGAAGTGGATGGTGCATCAGGCCGAGAAGAGGAGCAGACATGCAGGAACATACTGTACAAAGAACAGTGAAACTGAAGATCCAAGCAAGAACTTGCACTCCCTATTAGACGGTGCATGGGTGCACATGAATTTGAAATGCACATACAACCGCATGTACATTAGTTATAAACGTGCTTTCCTAGCGTACTGTTTCCTATGCGTGGCTTTTGCAGAAAACAAAAAACTAAAGCGTTCATTGGTGTAAAAATTAAAGATATTACTTAATATGCTGCTCAAAAATGATTGAAAAGCATTATATTATACCATTTACTTTCTGTTTAAATATAGTCCCCCCTCTATTTACCTCCTCCTGTAAATCACTTTATATGTTTTGTTTTGAGTGCTATATAAACAAAGTTTGCTTGCTTTCTATGACAATTATGAAGATACACAACCTGCTGGCAGATAAAAGGTATTGGCTTACTAATGCATGCAAATAGATTGTCAAAGTCATTATTATGAATCAGATTTGTGTCTACTACAAATTTATCTTGGTAATTAATAACATTTTAGTTATGCCCGCCACATTAAAGTCCGCTAAGGGTATATTTGGAGGAGTTACCTCTATTTATTCTGTTCAGGGTGTGAGTGACTGCCTGAGTGAAACTAAAGGAAAAAAGAAAATTGCGGAAAATTGCTAAATCAAAGAAAATTAAAAACTCTGTAAGATCAAAGAAGGAGCAAAAGTCCCTTCTTTACACCAACCATTAAAATGCATCTTATACCATAGGGGGAAAAAATTACAAGTTTTGTCAGACCAAATTAAAGATAGTTAGATCAAATTTGCTCCCCTTGTGCTTCCTACTTGGATCTGCACATAAACACTTCCCATAAACACTACCCATTTGTGTAGTTGAATTGTGTGGATCGGGAGAATCAGCTACATCTAGTGCGGCCAAAGCATCTCTGATTCCTCGGTGAAGGGTTTGAATGATTGTAGACATTTGGTGCATTTTAGGTGCATGTGCACAACGATTTTCCGCGTGTTTCATCACTCAAACAAGACAGACAGTCAGGCTGCAAGGAAAAAAGCAGCTTGAATGAAAAGGACCCCAAGGTTAGTGATTGAAGAGGAAGGGCAAAGAGAGGAAACGTCAATGCTGAGAAAGAAACCAAATGCTGCGCGCACGCGCACACGCACACACACACACACACACACACACACACACACACACACACACACACACACACACACACACACACACACTAACCTGCAGTGTCTGTGAACCCCAGCCACGGTTTCAATGATTGAACACTCTCCCTCATTTAGACAAAAGGCCAGGTCCTTGTCTTCCACACATGGCTTGAAGACCTCTGAACGTAGACTGGGAAGTGTGGGGGCCACTGCTATGAAGAGAAAAAGACAGAGAGGACAGATTTAGTTACTACTGCACAGAAAAGCTTTTACAAAAAAATGTACATTTCTCTCATTTTCTCAACTTCTATTATAGCTAGTATGTACAGGAACTTTTCTCATTTCTATAATTTCTTTGATGTGCCTCTGCACTTGGCATGCTGTCATGGTTCTAAAGTTTAGTTTTTTTTTCTTTTTTGTACTGAAATGACCTCTGGAAGAGAAGACTTAATTATATATATATATATATATATATATATATATATATATATATATATATATATATATATATATTTCTGACACTCATTGGGCTAAAGGCAGGATAGCCCTAGAAAATTACTTTCTTCATTACTGACTACAAAATTAACATTTCAAGTTTTGTACCCTGATGCAACAGAGAAAGTCATGGCGTACCACACATTATTGACTGCAATAATATGCTTCAGTATTATTATTTTTGTTGTGCGTTTCAATGCTTTTGGTGTATTTGTTGCTTTTATTAAACATATATACTGATGTCTGTTTTGCTGTTTGTTTCAAATGAAGCAGTTTAACCACAATTCCTTAGTGAATTTCCTGGTCTGTTGCTTTAGTAAACAGTTGGAAAACACAGAAATACATTACAGCTGTAAGGAAGTGAGATGATCATTTGTTAAACTACACAGAGGAAGAAAAGAGAGAGATGGGCTCTGGGATGTAGCTTTAATTCTCCTCTTCTAGTCTGACCCACTCTCACATAAAAAGCATGGCTGCCGTGTACAAGCACTGCAATGCAGGGTTCTCCACCCTGTGAAATATGCACGGCTGTCAGGCATGTGGTCAGAGCAACGTATAAATATTGTGAGCTGGCATGTGCAACCACACGCTAGTGTATGCATATTCATTCTTGCACAAGTAGACACATATGGCATATACAAACACACACATATACAATAACACAGAAATTAGAACTCAGAAGCTCTCTCACTCCGTCATGTAGCCATGCATTGAAAATTGGATTGACTGGTATTACGCTCAATACCTTGCCAATACAATAGGATTACACATCTGATTCCGCTTTCATCCATTTATATAGCGCACACAGACACTTCATTTAAATGCACACACACGCACACTCATATGCCATGTTCTTGTTATTGTATTTCTATCATCCTTTCATGAGAGTCTGCCATATCTTTGTTGCCCAATCTGCTTTGTGCGCCGCACTTCTGCCAGCCAATCGTCTTTGTCAGCCGAAGCTCTTGTGACCAATCGTATGTGGAGGGATAAAAAGTCAGTAATCCGGTTGTTGTGCCCCAGTGTCCAGTTCAATCTATGTTTTGTTTACGGCCATTGATCGATAAATCCGGGGGCTCTTCATGTTAGGCCCAAGAGATGATAAGAGATCAAAGGGAACACAAAAAGAGATATGTGGTGTTCCCAGGACCAGCCAAGACCCTTTTCTGTCAGAGTAAAAACTTTGGAAGCTGTCTTTTAAACCACTTACTGCTGTGGCTCATATAATATCTTCAGATGCATTTGGGGTCACTTTAGTTTGTTTATACATCTATGTAGGGGAATGTTTTCAAAAGAAAAAAATACAGACGTACATACTTTATGCATCTGTTGAACGTCTTGCTTTTTGATTGCCAATTAGAATTCCTGATTATACTGTACATCAGCCCCAAGAGTGTGATGCATATGAAAGTAGATTTTGAACCCAAGCTGACTCTTTCACTTTCTAGGCTTTAAAATCCACATTACATCTTGTATTATTAATTCCACAAATTCCCAGAGTGTAATGTTTAAAAGGTTATCTATTCCAAGACGCAACTTTAATAATAGAAAATAGAACACAAAGTCCCGCTGTGGTACCCATGTCTCCGGTAATAATTATCATGGTGTTTAAAGTCCCTCGTATCTATTATTCAAACAGCGGCAGTCATCACATGTGAAGGAAAACAAGTTTGATATACAAAGACAACACCTGCTATGTTAGGTCAGTTTAGGTTTAAGCACACAAGGCAGAGCTTATGTGACAAAAGAGGAAATTGATTTTGTGCTGTAAGCCTAACCATTGATGTATTTACATTACAAAAGCCAAGGTCAGGTAGATACCGAACACCCTTTTAGTACCTGCGTCGCAAGTAATCTTATCTGTGCTAAAATGTTTCAAAAACTTTATTTTTTTCCACTTGTCACCTCACCTAATCTTATTTCAAGGAACCAGTGAAGTAGGTTTTTGCTGATCCACTATTACGGCATATTCCTTTCTGTATAAAACGTATTTCAAGTGCAGCAATAATTTCATTTGTCACATGTTGTTGACAGAGCAGAATGGTAGGATGTAAACCACACAAGGTCACTGTGGTACCTGTGACACTGCACTTCGATGCGAATCGATGATGATGTATGACGTGTCCATATATTTCTTTCACGAGGGACAAAGCTCCCACAAAACTCCAAGGCACATTATAGCAGCACCTTTTGTATACTGGCTCTCTTTTTTTTTGTTCAGACAGTGAATGTGCCAGTTTTCCAACCGGACAGAGGGAGGCTGACATGAGTGGTCTTAAATTAAACATATTACATACTTTAAATGTGCAAAGGATTTCTAAAATAACTGATCTTCAAAATTCCCTGTGGTTTCTTACATTGCACCTATACATGTGAAAATAAATGCACACATTTCAGCATGCTCTGTATTTCATTAAAATTTAATCAAAGGTGCTAAGTTTCTCACCTTTCATTCTCCAAAATAAAGCCTACTTTTCTTTACCAGATACAAGGTCTACAAACAGACAGCCTCTAGTGATTACCTCTCAGAAATCTGCAAAAAAAAATCTTAAAGGATTACTCTTTTTTTTTAGCCCTGTTGGCCACACCAAGAAACAAGCCATCTAAAGATATGTTTGGCCTTGAGCAATTCAGCCTGTCAATTTCTTATGGGTTCCCGTTTCATCACTGTGACAGGCAAGAAATGGTACAAAATCTGCAGCACAGCAAACACAACCCGGGCACTTTTGAACAAGCACCTGTCAAACAAGATCCTGTTGACATGCTATGTTCTTTAAATATTCCCCTGTAAGAAATAGAGCAAGTTAATGAAGCAATTAGTCCACTTCTTGAACATGTCAGAGCAGAATGGAATTTGTATGTTTTGATGTGATATGTTCTGTGTTGTCATTTATTGACTATTAGGGGACTAAATGATGAGTGTAAACCCAGTAGTAGAACCAAGCAGTCGAACCAATTAAGCAGTGTTTTTAAGAGAAGACAGTTTTTTTCCCCCCCACTATAAACCCAGTACCGAGAGTATATCTCACTTTATTAAAAACATCTTCATCTTCATTATAGAGGTAATAACAGATAAATGATGTGTCCCTTACTCTTAGGTAGTATTAAGACGTAGTGTCGTGACTAATTATAACAAACATACAAGTTGCCATCAGGGTCATTTGTCAACACTTTTAATGACGCCTTTTTAGAATAAAGCCCTCGCAATGCAAGCCTCTAGCAAGCTATGAAACCCAGACCTTAAGGTAGCTGTGAAAAGAAAAACATGATGGTAAATGTGCTAATAAATGGCAGCTGCAGTGGGAGCGTGATTCATCCCGGACTCTTTGAAATCATTTTCACGTCTCTCACTCTCCCCACTGCACAAAGGCAATCCAGATTGCCGATTCCCCTGGTAACTTTCAAGGAATCAACTGGCTTGGGATCACAGATTCAGATGATGCTTGAGAGATCAGAGTTATCTGAGAGGAATACTGAGGATAGTACGCCTTCCCAGTCACTATGATTAAATCACTTTCAATCAATATCTTTAAAAAGTCTGAATGCTTAAACTAAATATAGGATTTATTACATTTTCAAATGTAACTCTATTTGTAATGGGGGGGAGGAGTGGGATAAAGCCGGATGTAAAGCTGAATGCATGCTAATATTGCAGGAACTGAAAAAGACACATGGAACTCAGACGCATAAGGTTTTATATAGTAAAAAGGGAAGAAAAAAAAGTCACAGAACTACATGTTCTCCATGCATGCATACACATACAACCAATCAAGGTGCACTAAAAGTCAGATATGCTGCGCAGTGCAGTGTGGATCTGAGGATTTTTGTGGTAACAATTTTCAATGTTTGCCTACTGCAATGGACTTTGATCATTTGGTGGTATGGAACAAGCTCCTTTTTGAACCATACAGTATTTATACCATTTTAACAAGACACAAATTCATACAACAAGCATCAGTTTTGACACACACGCCTTGACATAGCAATGTAAGAGGCTGTACCACTGTTTTCAGGCTGGTAGGATTGTTACGAATCACTTCTCTATGACCTGTTATTATCTTAAACAGAATAAATGGTGAGTCCATTTGTAATGGTTTGCGACTGTTATTGTCAGCGGCATTTGTCACATCAGTGTCACCACAGGCGGCGATACCGTGGGTGCTCCGGAGCTCGAGCACCCACGGAAAATACTGAGCACCCACGTGTGCCAGACTGCCAGTAGGCTACATTCATTTAAAATTAAACATTGCAGTTGGTGCTTAGTGGAGCGTCTGTCATAGTGTGATTGGTCATGTCGCTGTCAGTCCTTTGCTCCATGTCCTATCCACCAATCACAGTGTCTCTCGGATGAAAACGCCTCTTTAGTGACCCCCATCCGTGTCACTTTAACTTTTCATCTCCAATCCTATCTGTATTTGTGAGAAGTGGCGCTGTCCTGAGTTGAAAGATAGCCTTCTTTACGGCTTTATTATCGAGGTAATAAGCGTGTGTGTTCGTGTTGGCCGCTGTCCATTTCCTAAGGTTCTGAAATGCAAAAATATTTTGACTGCTTTTTTTTTTAAAGGGCGTGCGCCCGTGATCACCCACAGAGAAAAACATAAATTGGCACCTATGAGTGTCAAAGTCCCACTTTTACGTTTGAGGTCCAATGCTTGATTACTCTGGAAACAGTGGTTATATTAGAGTTTTTTGCAGCCTCAATTCAAATCCAAATCATGAAGTTGGAAAATAATTGTCCTTATGGAGCTCACCTAATTGTCCTATAGAGGCCTCCATATTCTGTATATACTCTGTTGCACACATACACTTACTGTAGACAGTGCATCATTGGCACAGACACAAGAGACAATTCCATTTATAACTGTAGCATTTGCTTTCTATGGCTTTCTTCTAATGTGCTCATTAGTGTTCTTGTGCTGAGCCTTTTCCCCCAGGAGACTGTGGTGGAGAGAGAACTGCCTGTGTTTACTGCAGCTCACATCAAAGAGGGCCCTTCTACGTATAAGAGAAGTCCTGAGAGAGACTGCTGATTGTTTACCCATCATACATCGCATACACCTTTTGGACAGAACCATATTCACAGAAATATGCAATGCAGTAGTTATGGACAACACATTGGTTCTTCTGACAGTGCCAACTATCACAATGGTGATTGGAAATTATATAGTGCTTACGATGCAAGTCATGCTTGATTGAGTCCCAACAACATGCAAAACCTGTATCCTAAAAATGTAAAAATGGAGCTAATTAACAAGAGTTTTGGCATTTTGTTAAAGGGATACGCCACAGTTTGTTGAAATAGGGCTTATCACGGTCTCCCCTAGCTGTAGATAGGTGGGCCAACGCATTTTTTGTGCATGCATTGTTTTAGTCCGGTGCAACACCGGCAGCGCCGCCACTAGTTAGCTTAGCGTAGTGAATGGAATCCTATGTTGCCGGTTAGCATGTTGTGAATAAAAGTGAGCCAACAAAAGACAAAAAACCAACCTAATTACTTGCACTGAGACAAAAAATGCATTGGCCCACCTATCTACAGCCAGGGTAGCCAGGGTACGCCACTGTTCAACAAACGGTGGCGTATTCCTTTAAAGCAACAAATCTCAGTGATGATCATGTTTCTCTATGTAAACAAACTACTGTCAAAGTCAATTAACGTTGACTCTTTCACTTTCTAGGCTTTAAAAAACACTTTACACTTTAAAAAGTGTAATGTTTAAAAGGTTATCTATTCCAAGACGCAACTTTAATAATAGAAATTAGAACACAACGTCCCTGTGTGGTACTGATGTCTCCAGTAATAATCATCATGCAGTTTAAAGTCCCTTGTATCTATTATTCAAACAGCGATAGTGACCACATGTGAAAAATAGCAATAGCAATTTTGATTTCAAGCCCTGTGAGACACTAGCTTCTTTTCTTTTTTAAACTCTAATTAAAGTAATTTATTCCAACTTTCGCCCAACCCATGGCAAAGCATACTATAAATGCTCTGTACTGTTTGCATGTCACACACACACACACACACACACACACACACACACACACAGAAACGTGCACATATCACACACACACAAACACACACATGCCACACGCACGTGCACAGAAACATGTACAGATACTGTACTGCACTGTATGTCTTGCATGTTCATCAAGACGACAAGCCTTGGGAGACCTTCTGTCCCTGACATGGCACAAACAAATAGTAGTTGACCTGTGGGACAGTTGGTTAAAGGTGGCAGTCGCTGCCTGTGTGCAGGGTTAAAGAGCACACGGCCTTGGTCGCCATGACAGGTAGATAGGTATTCGATGTGATATTTGTCAAAGGTACTCTAGTTGTTCTTCACTCTAGTCCAATCCTAAAAGACTGAAGCTGTGACATACAGTACTGTATGTATTGTACATTAATGGTCTTATTAGGGAACATTGTTTAACCTATGGGTATGCAGTTGCAAAGGTTTTGTAATGTTTGTTAAAATAAGTTATGTTTTAATCCATTTGTTCATTGCAGAATAAGAAGTACTGTACATAGTATATGTATATGTAATGCATATAGTGCCTTTCTAGTCTTCGACCACTCGAAGCGCTGTACACTAATGCCACATTCACCCCAATAACACACACACATTTACTGATGGCAGAGGCTGTCATGCAAGGTGCCACCTGCCCATTGGGAGATAATCTAATCATTCACACGTACATCCGCACACCGATGGGAGCAATTTGGGGTTCAGTATCGTGCCCAAGGACACCTCGACACGCGGACTGGAGGAGCCAGGATCGAACCGCATGTCTTCCGATTAGCGGACAACCAGCTTTAATTCTTAAGCCACAAGTCTAGTCATTATCTAACAGCACCATTATTAGACAAACTAAAAAGGGTTTTGAATGTGTTCACAGTGACAGGCCAAAAGGGGCAGGTTAATAAAGTAGACCCCAGAAGATATCAAACATGCATTGAACCTTAAGGGAACAATTCGGGCCCTAATGAAATGTTTGAATTATCTACATTATCTCCTGACCCCATGTCAGCTGAATCTTGATTAAAGTTTGACTGACCACCGTACACACAACAAGTAAGCCTCTGCAGTTCCAGAACCCCCTCCTTCTCCCAAACAGATCATAAAGTGACCATAAAATTTGTCTTCACAACCCACGCAACATAGTGCAAGTGTTTTGCAGCCAAGAGGCTGCACTGAAAGTCCAAATTGCCTGTACTGCTCTCTACCAGAAGTCTCAGCTTGCGTATTGTCTCATGTGGAATATAGCTCTGTTGGAGACATGTGTCTGCACTGTCGGAGAGAACCTGCATATCCAATAGATGAGGCTGTGCAAACATCAGGGGAGCTGGGACTCACATAGGAGGGTTATGTAATTTTGGGTGGAACTGTTCCTTAAGAAAAGCACAGAGGGAGAAAATACCTTAAAGCTTTCTAAAGAACATTGAAGTCACATTGGAATAGAACGTCATCTATTCATGAACATAATTTACTTTATTACCCCTCTTAATTGTATAAATGTGACTTATGCTATGCTGCTTGACATACCTTGGACATTTGGCTAGAAAAAGCATTACAAAAGTACCCTTCGGAAAACACAAGGAACACAGAGTGGTGCGTGACATTGATTGAATTTCTGTGAAATTATCATGACTCTAATTGACAGGTTATTATCAACACAAGAGCTCTTGCTATGCGTTTTTCTGAAGGTGCCTTAAGGGTTTTTGACAGATAATTTGCCTCCTTATTAGCTAATTTCTCTAACTCAGTTGTGGTAACCAAGCCACAATGCCAACCCGACATCTGATGTGGATCATAACAGTGGTGCTGTTTCCACATGCAGATCTACCTGTAGTAGTCTCTTGGCTATCAACATGAAAATATAATCTGTCAGAAGTTATTGACTTCCTGTTTAAGACTGGAATCCGTAATGAGGTTTATAAGAATTCTCAAAGTCAGAACAACATTATTAGAAGCAATTTCTACTCTGCTCATTTGTCTTTGTTACCCATATGCAGTAATATGGGACTAGACGGATAATTTATCCTGATTCATTGATTGCAATTTGTGGTGTAATTATCATAATATGCCACCAGGAGGGAAACAATAATGCTACTGCTTATGATCTCAGAAATGAAAGAAACACTGTACTGTTTGTGGTGCCTATTACTGTAATCCAAAGTTTTTCTAAGTTTCGCCACATTTCTTTATTTTTTTTATGTTTTTGGATGACTTTGTTATTGGAGATGATCTATGTTAGAGCGGTATTTGCTACACGTCACATTAGCTATACCACTATGATGAAGATGTCAGTGCAGCCATGAACATACATCCATTCACTCGGGGAACCTCGTAAAAGCTGTTAAGAATAGGATGAGTGCTTCTACCTCATATTCAAAAGTGGGTGATGTACTCGCTTTAGTACTTTTGCCACGGCAATGACATTAAATTTAGATTTCAGGACAGGACACACACAAATTAAAGCTTGTTAGAGTTTTGTTGAAATAGACATACCTGCAGTGTTGCTCGAGGAAGGGCTAAGTAATTAATAATTCATCACTGTTTACATGAAAAAGTAATGAAAAACACAAACGAACACACACAAATATGCAAGAAAGTATGAAAGTAGTGCACTCGTGGAAAGACAGACTTACAAATCACATGCAGTGTATATGAGGTCTGATGTCTTTAGACATTTTGACAGAACACATAATATCCATTCATATCCAAAAATATGCTTGGATATTACCGGGATTATCCATGAGAAGAAATTAGGAAGATACAGCCCTGAACATATACATTCATAATTACCTATACTACTCATTAAAAAACTCCAATATAATTAGTTTGAGTTATTTTCACAAAACTCTCATTTACAGATATAATTATGATCTGTAATCGTTGTGTGCATGGCTGTGTGTAAGTGCACAGCATGTGTCCATCAACATATTTTATAAATTTCCATGAAAAGTCTTTTGTTCTTCATAACAAGTTATTAAGAATGCTAACAAACCATTTATCAAACGTGGCATATTTGGCTTGTCTGTTAATGTGCATCTAACTGTTACCACACTTGGTTCTGTCTTGGCAGTGCCGGTCTCCATCTGCCTTTTTTTTTTTCAAGACTATATTTAAAACGATGGCATTAAAATTTCATCCTGGGGGTTCTAGAGGATTATGCTGTGCCAGCAGAAACTAGCAGAGAGACTGAGAGGTGCAGTCGGACGAGTACCTAATTGTGTCTTCATTTACTTACTGTAACATCGTCTGACATGGCAATTGATGCTAAAGAAATGCTGATTTATTCATGCTGATGAGTTGAGATGCAGTGTTATCAGTGCTATGATCACCGCGCAGCTGTGTTAAAATATTTACTGTGAAAAAACAGTTTTTTTTTAATTTTCCTTCCATGGGTATTCACCATGCTCCCTCGTTATGCCCTACAAACATATTTGAATTGGAAATGACTCAAAATACTGTTTTATGCAGCACAGGTCTCGAGATGCGGTTTTACACATGCAAACAGATCAAATAGTAATGAAATGAGGGAAAGAAAAGCAGAAAAGGAGGGATGCCTTATTTGCATTGACAGTATTGTGTAAACCAATAAAGACTGAGAAATCATTTTGATCATAAGTTATTGATGCCGTTTTTCTCTTTTTTGCTTTCTGCCTCTCTCTTTTTGTTTAATCCAACAAGATGCAGGCAATTATTCACACCTGAGAGGACAACAGCAGAGGAGGGATGGTATACAACGTGTGGGAGTTTTGACAAGAAAGACAACTGAGACGCCATTTAAAATCTTCTTATTTTAAAAGGCACAGCAGTCTTTTTTTCGCATCTGCCTCATCACCATATTCTGATCATCCTTGCCACTCTCCATTTTCCTCAAATGCAGAAATGAAACATCAATATATCCCCATCCCAGCTTTAGCAGTTGAGACGATTCACCTATACGTGGACCAGAGAGCAGCTTCCTGTCATCACAGTTGATTAAAATTCCAGGGACCAAGAATGCAGGGTGTGATGTACGATGAGCAGGTGGTGCGGGTTTAATATGCATGAGCGGACGGCTCCTGCATCTGCAGATTGGCAGTCACTGAGCTTGCCTGTCGCTCCCTTGGCAGCTCTCTTGGCATATGAAGCTACTGAGGGCATACATGAGCATAGCAGGGGGGCTGGTCTTAGCAACCTCTGATACAATTTACTCTTTTTGTGACTCCTGAGATCTCTAGGATGGCAGCTAGTTCCTTTTAGTGGCTTTGGTCTGCTGAAAGTAGCCAAGATGAAGGTAGAGGAGAGCATTTTTCTGCTGTATATTTTATTGATCTTATACAAACAGGAAACATCAAAAGGGAGAGGGATTAGGGGAGCCAGTGTAAAAATTGACTGATATGGGGTCTAGGATTTAGGCTTACCGGAGGGAAGATGTGATTAGCCCCTACACTATCTCAAAGGATGATTCTATTGATATGGAAAAACAAGCACAGTCCTACTCCAGATTTTCAAGGAGGGAAATGTGGTTTTAGCTAACACTGCCTTGCACTGTATTTGACACATAAACTGTGACTTGGAAAGGTTTGGCTGGGTATTTCAGGCAGCTATGTGGGTGCATTGCAAAGTGTTATTTTTCAGTGATTCTGCTGTTAAGGGTGATTTGATCAACGCTGCAATGGTAGGAGAGACATAGTACAGGCCAGGGTGCGTCACTGGCATTCTGGCAACAGTGCACTAGACAAACCACACCAATTTCTTGTTAGATTACCATTGATCCATCAATTGGTGGAGACACTCTCTTAATGACCTCTTCAAAATCTCCAAATCACACACAAACAGCTGTTTACAGCACTTGGTTTCCCTTGAGCGGCTGAGCTAAAGTTAGCTAATATTAGCAGGACAAGCTGCTGCTCCTGAATGTCCAAAGACCCTGATCAAAGTGATTGAGATAGTGATGTGTTTTTCCTAAAAGTACAATTGAGAGATTCCTACAAAAACATATAACTGCTAACTGTAGCTGATGGCCTGTATTCGACTGCTATCTAGCTACAACGTACCGGGCAGGATTATGACCTGGATTATGGGCATGGGCGTCAGTTTGGTTTGAAATGTGCTGGGGACAGAGACGCATTTGGAATTACATTTCCAGAAGTGCTGGGTACAATGACACATTCATTTTTTTTTTTCTCTCTTTCGCGCAGGTCATGTTTGAAAGACGCTGTCCTGTAGCTTACTAATGAATAAAAACGTGGTTTAATGTACGTAAACAATAATCAATGATTACCAAATTTCTCTCTAATATTGCTCCTCATTACCACTGAAAACTGTCAAAAAATCGATAACGATCGTAACGTTTCTGCTTCACATTTTCAGCAGGGCGGCGGAGCGGCTGTGGGTTGACTCCCAACTTTTCTCATAGGCTTTATAAGTCATAACGTGGTTTAATGTACCTAAATCATCACCACATTTCTGGTTCAATTTTTTGACAGTTTTCATTGGTTATGAGGAGCAATATGAGAGAGAAATTTGGTAATCGTTGATCATTGTTTAGGTACAAGCATTTTCCTCGCTATAGGTGCCAATGAAGAAGGAAATGTTAATGTGAGAGAACTTATAATCGTTGGATTTCGGTTTAGTTCTTTTGACAGGCTTAAGTGATCATTACAAGATATGGCCATGATAAATTTGGTGATCATTGATCGTTGTTGAGGTACATTAAACCACGTTAAGCAGAATGTCCCAACAGGCAGTGTTGTGAACCGAGAAGCGTGCAGCCAGCGCAGCAGCAGAGCGGCTGTGTGCGCCTGCCCTGTGGGGATAGAGATTGTTGTGGATTTGGCATCTGTCGCTCAAGAATTTTTTTTTTTTTTACTAAATTGAGCTCGAGGTTTTCAAAAAAAGTGGTGGGTACAAAATGACTCATGACGAAATCTGGTAGGTACGCGTACCCACCGTCCCCACCGAAATCAACGCCTATGATTATGGGTGCAGGGGGGTTGCAGTGATGGGACATTTTAAGTTTTGAGGGAAACACTGACAAGATGGCGCGCTCTGACTCAAACACTGTCACTTCCATAACAGCTAAGGAGCTGTGTGAAGGCCTTCCCCTTCAGCTGATCAACTCTTTTCAGCCATCTGTACCGTAGGTAGCAAGTGTTTTTCAGTATATTGCACTGAATATTGCAGTGAATGCAATGAAATGGCTTAAAGACCCAGTGTGTTGTCCAGTACAGACAGTGAAGTAAAGATTAGTAAGTGAATGGTTTACATGTGAGTATATGAACTCAACTTCACTCAACTGTGTATTTACTGCATTGGAGCATATTAAGATTTTTTTTTTTAACTACTACAATGAGCTGGATATATAAAGAGAGCATATTAACAATTAATATAATACTGATCCAGGCATATGGAATAAACTATATAAAATTAATCTTTTTAGTTTAATAAATTAAGTACACCTGCAATGAGTCATTTAGAGACAAATATGCAAACACAATATATGTACTAATTAGATTACATGATAACTAGTTTTGAAAAACACACCAGGGGACAACGGTTAATCCCAATTATAAATCCCACTAACTGTGCGCCTCGTTGACAAAGCAAAGCCCTGATGAGTTTGGCTTACCCGTAAACAAGGCTGATTTCCGCTGTCACCCCATCCCACTCAAAAGAGCCATCCATATCTTGGAGGTGGCTCCCTCATAAAAAGAAACACACACACACACACACACACACAACTTTCTCCCTGGCATTATCACTCCAAAGCACTACAAAAACTAAACATAGGTAGAAACAGGCAGCTACACACACCCACAAACACCTGCTGCTCTCAATGGAGCAGTGGGAATAGGATTACATGCCTTTCAGACTACTCAATCACAGCAGAAAAACACAGCTCTGATCCAATCATGGTGACAAATGCAAAAACAAGGGAAAGGTTGTGGCTTGGCCTCCATTGGGAACAAGCTTGTCATCAGTATTACTCGTGCAAAAAGGAGGGAACACTGATAATCTGACAATGAGTTTGTGAGGGGTATTACAGTAAGGTAAAATTGTATTTGTGCATATGAACCTACAGGCTTTCCCCTGAAGAAATGCTGCCAAACAATTACTGTGGGGTATCTCCAAGTGCATAGAAATGCTGGACTGGCAGTGACAATGCACCGGGACTGGCAGTGTTGGCCCTGACGTTGAATCAGTGAAATCCTGTTTAGCCCTCCCCTGGCCTTAAAGGAGAGTCTGCCATCTAATTTGAGCCAAATCAGGGCCTGTTTAACACCTCACCACCTGCTATGTTCATCTGCATGTGTGTGTGTGTGTGTGTGTGTGTGTGTGTGTGTGTGTGTGTGTGTGTGTGTGTGTGTGTGTGTGTGTGTGAGAGAGAAAGAGAGAGATGTGTGTGAGTGCAAAGCAGAGGAAAGTGTGGTGACTGTATATTTTGACCACGGGAGTGACGCACGACTGCAGGAGACTTACACACACAAGCTCAATATAGAATGCTTTTCCTACACTTTTTCCATAATTTCACCATACATACAATGATAACAGTGTAGTCCGTTAATTGGATGGCTTCAGAATAGGGATTTGATTTTAATGCAAGTCATCAGCATGGGAGCCTGAAGTGAGTAATGTTGATAATTTCACCTGTCACATACTTTAAAAGCTGTTAAAATCCCTGTAAAACATATCGCTTCCCCAAAATATTCTTCTCCATTCTCCTCTATGGCCTCCATCACAGGACGTATGAAAACATTAAACCTGACGGCCAAAGATGTTGTGCGTGAATTATGGTTGTGTTTTCAGAAAGTGGTTCTCTCCGGTGCATAGCATTCCCTAACAGACATATTAATCAAAGACATTTCGCTTAGAGCCATTTGGGGATGAATACAATACAGTCTCCTCATTTCTCCACAACGTTGTCTCTGCTTGATGTGTCACACTCAATGAAAGCCACAAGCAAATATATTTTTACCGACTGGATGTTTGTTTCAAAATGACTGCAAAAATACTTTCTCTTAAAGGCAAACAATGGTAGAAAAGTGGACGGTGTGAAAGGCTGTTATTTCTCAGTGTTTGTAATTTTTGTGTGTCGCTGTTGAATTTGGCACATTAGGGGCGGAAGACACTGCAAGTTGCTCAAAGCTTAGAACAGAAAACTCCCAAGCTGAAGCAAAAGATAAAGTGCTTTGAATAGCAAACAAACAAGGATTTACTGGAGAGTGGATGGGGACGAATCCATACAGAGAATGAAGGTGAATTGTTTCCGACATTCAGTCACCTTAAACAATAACCATGTAAAATAAAAATGTTTTATCATAGCAAAGTGAAACACCAATGGTAACACTAACCCTGCCATAATTTATCATTTTTATATTGTGATTCAAGCATTTATATTCACACACGAAAGAATCATGCTGCCATTTATATCATTATATCCTCATCAGCAAAGTGAGTTTACTGTATTGCCATATTATCTTTATTGTGTGACTGCCATACCACAGCCATACCAACTATTATTAAACACTATTATTTAAATAACATCTCAAATTCTTTATACCTAGTGAAGTAGGTTACATTGGTGGCTTATACTATACTGTTATAAGAGGAAAAAAAAAAAAAAAAAAAACAAGGATACAGAAAAGGAAAATAGAATATAAATTGGAAAATGACAAACCCCAACTTTTGGTACTCCATTAAAAGAGAACTGAATTTAGAACTGCAAAGATTAATCGATTAGTTGTCAACTCTTAAATGAATCGCCAAGTCGTCGGTTTGAATACATTTTTAAGACAAAAGTAAAAATTCTTTGATTCCAGCTTCTTCTATTTTCTAGTTTCTTCTCTCTTCTGTGACAGTAAGCTGAATATCTTTGAGTTGTGGACAAAACAAGACATTTGAGGACGTCATCTTGGGCTTTTGGGAAACACTGATCCACATTTTTCACCATTTTCTGACATTTTAGAGACCAAACAACTAATTGATTAATCGAGAAAAACATCAACAGATTAATCGACTATGAAAATAATCGTTAGTTGCAGCCCTAACTGAATTGATTAGACCAAAGCATATTATGTTAATATTATTAACAATAATGTGAACACCACATTAGGTCAATGCTCAGGCTAAAAATGGCAATCTCACATTGTCACTAGCAAGGCAGCAAGGCTTAAGAAATGACAAATGCAACATAAAGTGGCAGCTCACTTCTTTTCTGCAATCTTTCCTGCTGCCTCGGAACCAACAACAACCCATTCAAAACCCAAAAAGACCCTCCTGTAAATAAGCTGTCTAAACTGATGATTATTTCAGTAAATGGTTAATGTGGCCTTTCTGGGTTGACATGACGACTGCAGTGCTGTGACACCCTCAACCAGCCTGCAGTCTTTATTCTTGTCAGACGGGTGGGTGTTTTAGTCATAACTGGGAACTTCTGTCAGAACCTCAGCTGGTCATGTTAATTTGTTTCATTCCAGTAGATTGAAAGGTCAAGTACGACATGGCATGTTCACATTATGGGTATGGGTACACTAGCTGGGACCAACAATCTGCGATCACTTTGGAAGATGCCATTGATGTTTTATTTAGTCAGTGGTCGAAGAAGTATTTAGATACTTTATTTACTGTAAGTAAAAGTACTAATACCACACTGTAAAAGTCCTGTACTGAAAATGTTACTTAAGTAAAAGTATGTAAGTATCATCAGGAAAATGTACTTAAAGTATTAAAAGTACTCAATGCAGAAAAATCCTCACATTTTAGAAACTGGAAACGATCCAAACAGTTCTGTGTTTAATGGTCTAATCATTTGAGTTGGACTTGTAGGCCGTTATATTGTTGGCACAGCATTATAATAAAACATCAGATTTTATAAACTACCTGTGATTTGTGTGCAAACATCTTCATTTTGTAAAGTAACTAGTGACTGAAGCTGTCAGATAAATGTAGTAGAGTAAAAAGTACAATATTTCTCTCTAAGATGTAGCGGAGTAGAAGTAGAAAGTGGATTGAAAAGAAAAGACTCAAGTAAAGTACAAGTACATCAAATTTGTACTTCAGTACAGTACGTGAGTAAATGTACTTAGTTTACATTCCACCACTGGATTAACTGGATCACTCCTGGTGAATAGGATAAAATTGAACATGAAAAACAAGTTGACTGTGGTTTACATCACACACACACACACACACATACATACATACATACATACATACATACACATATATATATATATATATATATATATATATATATATATATATATATATATATATATATATATATATATATATATATATATATTAGGGCTGTAAATCGATTAAAAAAAATTAACTAATTAATTGCACAATTTGCTGTAATTAATCGCGATTAATCGCTTTTTTAAATTGAGACTGAAGCTTGTAATAATGGATATTTAAATGCTAAATCACTTAACTTTGCAAATATGAAGAAAAAACCAAACAAAGAAAGGTTCTGCTAAGTTCAGAATGTTTAATATCTTTCAGAACAACAGCAGCAACAATTTGGCTTAGTCCTGCTGAAGGCTGCTGAAACGGCTAGAAACTGTCTGACTTGAGAGCAGATTTTTGTCACCGTCCCCGGCTGCTGTCGCCTGCTCTCATCTACTTTACAGGCGAGGCGCCGTTCATCTCCAACGAGCCGAGAGTTCAGTCGGCGGCAGGGCAGTCGGGACTCACCCGGAAATGGCGAGCGGAATGAGGTGACTAGTCTCAAAATCTGACAAAAATCTTTTAAACTGACGTTTGTTGAGCTGAAATGAAGACAGATTCAGCAACTGCACGGCCTATTTCTCGCTTAAAATGTTTTCAGAAACATGTTTCAGTGAACTATTTTAGTACAATATGAGATCGTATTCTGAACGGCCGCCATGACAGTCTGGCTCTCAATATCCGGAGAAAACAAACCCATGTGACGCGTTCGTCCAATCAGCTGCCGGTTTTCATTACTTGGGCAACAATACAGAGTAGCGCCGCCTGCTGTTATGGAGAAGTATTACGTTTCTCAGCCGCCACATGAAGTAAACAAACACAGCTGCGTTAATTTCGTTAATTATTTTTAACGAGTTAAATATAAAAAAATTAACGCAAATATTAACGCGTTAATTTTGACAGCCCTAATATATATATATATATATCTTGTATTAGTAAAAATAAAAAGGAACATACCTATATTTTGGGAAAGTATGATTCCGTTCTAGACGGATCCATGTAACAAAATATGTCAGCAGTATCAGTTAACAGGTGTTAGTGGATGTCGATCCTAATACTTCAGTGGTCCAAATCTTGATTGGGTAGATTTCAGTGGCATCTTGACATTTGTAGCGTATAAGGCAAAGTGAACAGGTTCCACATTTAGTGAGCAGGCAGGGGATTAGTGTCTTGCTTTTATAGGACAAAGGTCTGTTGATGGACACATTGGCTGTTACAGTGCTTGAATCGGCAATCCTGCGGGACAGACTCTGTGACCACCAGCATATAATAAAAAGATTGGTTTGGGTAGGTTAAATGTCGTAGATAGTTAGCTTCTTTTGCTCGTTGTAATCCTGATTGTATTTTTGGAAAAATAGTGTCACTATACAGTCCAACTGACTCTTTTATGATTATCTGTAGCACTAATATAATTGGTCTAAATACATAGAAAGACAGCAGGAAGAAAGTGTAAGCACAAGCTGTGTTTGCTTTTCTGTTAAAATCTATTGGTCAACTTTCATTTAACCGGATTGTGATGTTTAAAGCAATAAAAAGCATATCCTTTTACAAAATATAAACAAGCAATGCTGTGGAAAAATCAGTGCATTCATTTGATGCTGTCCCTGTCGCTCTAAAATACATTCTCTTAGGGCCAAACAATGCTGCCAACTATGACAGCCATCTACAGCTAAGCATAAGTAAGACAGAGCAGCTAGTCGAGGATTTCTAACAAAGCCACTGACACCTGCCACCACAAAGCATGAGAAAGGGGTGATGGTACACATAAATAAACAGTCAGACTGACTGACTGGACTGATAACATGGAAGCATTATAAAATAGCGGGCAAAGAAGAGGCTTAGGCCTTTCAATGTGTATACAACGCTAGAGTCTGTCAATCATTGGCGGCTACTCTGCTGAACTAGGGATGTTGCCTGAAATTGGTTTCCAAACTGTAGGAAAAGTATCTACTGTAGGCAAGATTACTGAACTGTAAAGAAAGGCTGGGCACAAGTAAGAGTACTATTCTGCAAAACAGTCAAGCTGTGTTGCAGCACTGTAGAGTCAGCCTTCGAGATACATCACAGAGCATATTAGGTGCTCATTTGTGTTGACAACAATCAGACCCAAACAGCTTCAGACCCGGCCAATTAACGGGATGGACGGGATGCTTTAACTATATTCAGGATCTTCCTCTGACCAATTTGTTCTTACGGAATCAGCTGGCACAAAATTCTAAAGTCTCATGTGGCTTGAAAGAACACATTCATATATTTGGCACATTTCGATTTCAGACAGTTTTCTTCTTTTTTTTGACCTCAGAAAAATGATACTGTCTATCGAGGGTTGAAAATAATTTTGCACCACATTTTGAAGACTTTTATGGCATGGATACTTGTGCTTGGGCTGTCATCATCATTTTGATGTTGACTGTACACACATTTTATTAAAGGACAGACCTCAGATTTCCATTATGGTTTACAAAGAGTAGCAACTGAGACAGTGACTTTTTTCTCTCTTTTTTATTATTATTTTAACAACCTTTGTTTCATGTCTTCCACTCTGTACGTTGCCACTCTCACTATAATTGATATCATATTCTGTGCTATCAATAATAGCATAGAAGAAGTTTTCAAATAAAGCCATATTTGTTTATGAATTTACGTCCTGCTTAAAAATTCATGGTGTAAAAAAATATTGTCTGCAGTGAACATCTGCAAAATGTTGCTGTTCTACTCGTATACTGTAAGATATAACCTCATACCTAGCATTTATTTGGTCCATGTAAGAGAGCTAATAAAAGATTATGAGGGTGCGACATGATAAGCCCTACAGCAGATACAGTAAATGACATAAGATTAGATTTATAAAGGAGGTGGCTGACCAATCAGTGCAAGCAAAGATGTCACCAGGTATGAACGCAAATACATCATCCTTATTAGACTACTAGATAATAAATTAAAGATGTTAAACCAGGAGAGAAAACATATGCCTGACTGGATTTCTGCGCATGGTGTAGTAGAAATGTCAGCACAACTGGTGCCCAAAGGTGAAGATAGTTGAGTCATCCATCTACCTGCGGACGTGCATTATGTTGAAGCTAGCATCTTTTCTTGGTTGAAAAGATGATCGGACAGTGATGAATTCAAACAGAAATGGTATAAAGATCTTTGCATTTCTGCATTGTCATGCTAAATGCATTATTCGCTGGTAGTATACTTACCTTTTGTCTTAATTTAGTCACTACCTTTACTTGTCTGCACTTAAAATTGTCTTATATCTGTCTAGCTAGCCGCTACAGATACTAAATGCTACTTTACCAGGCATACAGTCTGCACTCTACAGCATCACTCACACAGCATGCTCTCAGATGATATGCATTACTTTGACCACCAACTGGTTTAGAAATAAACAGGGCTAATGTATGTTCACTGTTTAGCTGGAAAAATCAGCCTGGATGCACACATAAAGGTGCAGAAACAGCAGTGAATCAACATAATGTCGTTTACATCTTGCTTATGGCTGTTGTTGTAATTCAACTCATATCTGTCAGAGCTGCACACTGTTTCTAAATCACAAAGGCTGTGTGTAGCTTTAAGTGAACCAGAACCCTGTGTGTACACACACACACACACACACACACACACACACACACACACACACACACACACACAAAAACGGCCCTCTGCAGCCATCAATTCACAGCAGTGAAGCCGACTGCAGCCTGCCGCTCTCTCTCTTGCCCTGTACCAGAATTAATTTCTCCCCAGAGCTGATAGGCTACGCTCTACTGCAGCCAATCCATATAATTAGGCCGTCAGCAATGTAAACCCCTGGCTCAGACTTCAAGTCCATTTCAATATTAGTTGCAGACATGACAATGGCTTCATCAAAAGTGAGTATTTGCTGCATTCATTTGATAAATTGTTCTTTCTTTGCCCTGTATGTGGCTTATCACTACACATAAATGGCTAATGTTTCCGTTCTGTTACACTAGTTCCTCTTTCGGGGCTAAGGGGAATTATTGCTTTGGGTTTTATGATGTATTTAGTTACTCATTACTAATGAATCACTTGCAAGTGTTTTAATGGGCATTTAATACTGGCAGTTGCGGGGACTAAGGTGTCCGCCCTCAACACTTTCTCCCTCCCCTTTCTCAGCCCTGTTATGTAAGTAATTTTCCTCCCCGAGCCAATTATGTAGGGTTCTTCTGACGGCTGATCTCACTCCATATGGCGACAGCTCTGTTAATCGCTACCTCCCAGAGAACTGCTGCATGACAGCCTGCGTGTCAAAATCACCATCAAAACGGTGAGGCGTGGAAAAGGGGAGGGAGGGAGATAAATGGGACGTGTGTCTGTGCATGTGTGCGTGTGTGTGTTTTTGGGAGGCGGCCGGCGAGGAGAAAGGAAAAATTAGCTTGAGAAAACAAAGTCAATGAGGCATGAAGGAGGCTTCCCTCTCCTGTGTTTGGTAGAGGTAGTCCTGCCTCCTCATTCACTGTTACCACCAGTGCAGGGGGACGGGCAGAAACCGACAGCCTCGGGGGCGGGGGGCTGGTGGAAGAACAGTCAGGCTGTAACAGGATTCTATGTGTTTACTTGGTCTGGCTGTGGTTCTTGACTGAGGCAACACTTGACAGCACAGGCCTCCAATACTCTGCCTGCGTCGTACACATTTGCATTTCCCCAAGACGAATTGGATCTCTTGAAAAAAAGACCTTTGGGATGAGGTGTCAAGAGGGCATGTTGTACACAACACTACTACAATACCAAGGTTTCGAAGCTATTACAATCACAATTACTCGTTTTGTGCATTGACTGATTACCACTGGGAAAGAGGGAAGTAGCTTGCATCAGCCTGAATCACCTTTTTACACATATTTACTTGTAGAAATTTATGATAATAGCTATGTGATCCTTAGCGGACAAAAGGCACACAGACATCCATTTGCTGCAAAAGAGATACCACATCTTCACAATAAGCAAAACAATACTTAATAAAAGATTAACATGCTGTTTAGTACAGTCAATTGTACAAGCTGCTTCTAAAGTAAATATACCCGGTTGTTTTTTGTTATATCATGAAGTAAGATCAGTTGTTTTGTTAGCTACTCCTGTTTCTAAGAAAAACCGGTAAATGTCTTATATTGGCTGCATTTAAAGAGATTACAAAATCAATACTTTCTTGTGATTGCCTTCCTCCCCAATCCACAATATAAAAATCATTATCATAGAGGTATTGCCTTATTATCATTAAACAGGAACACCACTAACATATTCATAATTCAAATAACAGGAAGTTGATTTGTTGGTTGTTGCTTCCCCACATATACAAAAGCATGATGGTAATTTTCCTTCCACTCATCATTAGTGTTTGATAAGTCTAACCTTTAGAGGCAGGGTGAAAAAAATTAACTTCATTACACCTACTGGCACAACAGGGTAACATTGATATTCTGCTTTTACAATGTTACAATGTACATCTTAAGAAGGGATCGTTTTAAAATGCTGTGATTTTTTTTCCACCTATCTCCTCTGTGAATTAGAATTAAGGATGTCTCAAGCGGATCCGTAGAATTGAAATTGGGGCTAAATTCAGTGGATTAATATTAGCTAAATGAAGTCAGATCCATTTAAATTATTTCTTTGTTGTAATCTCCTAGTCTGTAGGTACTCCAGCTATGAAAAACATGGTCTATTAAAACACAGTTAATCTATTCCTAAAGCTCTTCTAGGAAGTGAGATGAAGCAACATAAACAAACTTTATTGTGCAGTTTCAGGGTTCACTGCTACAGGGTTTCCCTTTGAAAATTAGCTAATGGAGGTGGAAGAAGACACTGTACAGAAACAAAATTTAAAAACCACACGTTGTGATTTTATATTGACTGAAGTCACTGCATCTGGCCAAGAAATGGTCCCGCACTTACCTCTCAGTAAAACCGCAACTTATGGCTTTACACTTCGGAAACAAACACAATATATATAGTGGGATATATAGTCAGTTTTAGTGGTACCACTTGGCTGATTTTCTTTTTTGCCTTTGGACAAAGCGAAACTAGCAATTATGTCACTTGTTTCTGGTCTTTGTGTGAATCTAAGATAACTGTCTACTGGCTCCAGCTTTATACTGTATTAAATAGACAAACATGTGAGTGGTATCAATTTTTGTGACGCAGTGCCTCCGCTATAATACACTGTAAGAAACGGTGCAGCAGATTTGGGTGATATGGAAAAATTAAAAAGAAAGATCTTTATCTTGGTATATTCTTTGTATTTTTGTGTGTCAATGTTATAAATCATGAAGAATGCTAATTTCACAAAAAAATGCTTACCTATGGTATTCATTGCCAATGTCCACTATGGTTCCAATGAGAAAGTGTGTAATTACTAATCAATTAGAAACTGAATTGCGTTAAGTAAATTCTATTTTTGTGTATCTTGTACATTTACAGTAGCAGTTAAAGCACACTCAACACATCCTTTCAGTGACTTCATACCTTGCCAATTGCTTGGGGTGCTTTCCATCCTGTTTGAACATGAATAATCATGAGATTCTCTGAACCATGTCCAGCCTAACCTTACGGATTCCCTGATTGAAGCTTATTGGAAAAAAAAAGAAAAACCCAAGAGCTGCTCACTGATGTGAACATTTGGAATGCTAGGTAAGCAAAAAGTACATGGCGCTGTTTAGTCAACGTGCACTGAGGGTTAAAGCCGGACTGAGTCACTATGGCTCATGTCAGAAAGCCTTAGACTTCGCCACCTCACACGACACACATGCCTAAGGTCAGTGTCACTACCCTGCCAAGTGTTGACCTTTGATCAGTTAGTGGAGTGCTAAAAACTGCCCAAAGGTCTCTCTGGGGATATCTAGGAGCAGAGGAAGCAAAGGACAACGCCAACAGCCCTTAACTATCCCAGCAAGACTTTTGTTGCCTGTAAAAACATCGCTTTGTCAACATACAGAATCGCTCTAAAGCAAAATACAACATGAGCCAAAAGCAAAATCTTTGAAAGTATTGCACAAATCTAAAATCAGACAGTTAAACAGTGAGCCAAAAGCTGGATATTTTCATTCAGTGTTACCTGAGTGGAAAATACTGAATTCTGAGAGCTATAATTTTGGCCAGTCAGTCCTATCACAAACTATGCATATTGCTAAAACAATTCCTTTGATGCCTCTGAACTACTATACATTTTACAAAGGAAAAATAACGCATTGTTCCAAGATTATGGTGGCTATAGTGAAGATAAAAATGTTTCTCTGGAACTGGATTTCCTTTAAAACAGATAGGATAGGTTTTAGTCAATGGGCTCCTGCGCTGTTGTGCTTTAACCACTTTGTTAAAAAAAACACTAGTCTCACTCTCTACAAAGGGACTGCTGGTGGGAAACAGAGATGTACTGTATCTATTTTACCACAGATGCTGTTTGAATTCCTATTGCACATAATCGGGCCAGTTGATATCTCGTCTTCAGCAACAAGCAAGAAGGTCACTGATCGCCCACTGGACTTTGTATTATTTAGCCTCACAAGTTTTAAGTTTGTTGTCTCACTACAAAGGACTGCATGCGTCTCTGACTCGAACGAACATCAGAATAGTTGGGAAAAGGTTTTTCAGGGGGAAAAAAGGTCAACTGCAATTATCAGGAATAAAACATAATTTAACGTACATTTGAAAGAGCATGGCTTGTATTAAGCATTACAGTTCAGCATGCCAAGTAGTAAATACAATAATCACATCTCCCTCATCTCTAATGCTAATTATTGTTTGCAGCTTCAAAGTGTTTCTGTGTTGTGCTTTTGCCGTTTACTGCTGCTGACTAGACACCAATCAAGCTCCACTCTCCTGTTCTGCTATCACAAGCCTGTCTTGACCAATCAAAATGTCTCGTTGTTTACACTAAAGTGGTGTGGGAAGCAAAAGTCAGCATTTCCCGCTGTGAGAGTTATTTTTAGACTCCATTGGAGGGAAAAAAGGCCAGAAAATGCATGTGATATTACATTTCCAACCCGCACAGAGAGTGAGGAGGGGGGAGATGAAAAAGGGGAGGGGGAGGAGAGATATTGCTGTGCAAGAGAGGCATGGGGAGCAAGGCAGAGAAAATGGAGAGAAAAAAGAACAGATAAGAGAGAAAGAAAGCGAGAGGGAGAGACAGTGACACTTGGTTGGCTTCATCTCTGGGCGTATCATCTGGCTTGCAGGGGGAAAATTACTGTACCAGTCCCCCAAGGACCAGAGTGACTTCCTTAACCACTTTAATAAACTGGAAGAGTGTGATTGCCCAGACAGTGCTGCTGTCAGCCTGTTAATTAGACACAGTGCTTTATCAGAGCTGGCCACTCATGAACCAACCAAGCACATTACCATAAATGGTTTACTATCACCCTGCACAGGAAAGCAAACTTAAAATATATATAATTTAAACCCATTGTCATTAAGCTAAATTATATGTTACTTGCTGTACAACCTGTTAACAGTCAACTCAGTTGTCAACTTATTACACCATAAATAAACATGCTTTATTAACACTGCAGTTGTTTTGAATTTCTAATTTAATGTGGTCTTTAAAACATCCCATATTTTGCAATCTTCATTTCCAAACCAGCCCTCTACTCTACCTCATTACCTAGAGGATCACAATTATACATTCACAAACTCTGTTTACTGTCTGCTGGTGCTTTTTCACCTATAACATGTTTTTTCCCCCACATCTGCCATGTTAAATCCTCAACTTATCAACTTCCTCATTTAAAACTGTAATGAAGAGATGTTCAAACTGTAAACAACACACAATGTGTGCAGGGTGTTTATTTTCAGCTGCTCAACTGTGAATTATAGCAAGTTTCATTTAGGTGAAGAGAATGTACACAACAGTTTGCACAGAAGACTTGCATGCATTTGTTCACAAAAATGAAATGTAAAAGACAGTTGATTAAGAGGCTCAAACCTAAATTTCGAAAACAAAACCTGCGTGTGTATAGTGGAATACGCCTATAAAAAAAGAGTTGAAGCAGCTCTGCATAATGCTTACTTTAAAGTCAGATGTGTAAGATGCTAAGCCTTTAATTAATGTAGGCCTTTAGTTTTGCCGATGGGAAAACTGGATAATGCTTGGGATATAATATCAAATTAGATTAAATCAGGCAGATTAGTCAATATAGCTTAACCAGCTATACAGTATGTTCATGCTTGATAAACAATCCTAAATTTGGCAAACAAGCAGAGTGACCCAAAAAACCCAAAGCTGCATGGTCATTTCTTCACTTTTACACATTTGAAATAACACCATACAGTTTGTAAACAGAGCTTGCAGCTAGTTTATATTGTAGCGGATATATTCATCCAATTCAAGCCCAAGAATATACAATAAGGGGTTGAGCAAAAGCAGCAGTGTTTATTCACCCTGAAGACAGTAGATACAATAATCACCTCCAGCCCAAGTTTTTCGCAAAAATGAAACTAGGCTATTGAATAATTCATGAGCTCTGAGTGTGTGTCATCAACTCAGCATTTAGCTTGAGGAAACTGTGGGCATACTATTGTTCCCTTTTCATCTCTTATATGTAACTCTGTACTTGCTATATTTAAAATCCACATATTCATAATGGGAAAAGAAAAAGAGTGTTTCACTTGGAATCTGCATAAAACTGACGTAACGACAAATGTTCAAAAAACTTATGTTGTTTAGTTATTTATTTCAAATATATCGGAGAGAAATAAGCGCTTCAGAAGAAGTTTGAGCCCTCATCCCAGAGGTTTGACAAAACGTGCCAGCATTAGCTTATAATATTTAAGATTTTCAGTGAATGTCATGAACCCATTAATGATACTATTTTCAGTCTGCATACTTTTCTGCCATTGTCATCCAATGTACAGCATTTACATTATGTAATTATCCAAGTAGTAGTTTTCATTGTTAGTTACAGAGTCCGCCATTACTGTGCAGGATTCATATCGCCTTGACCGGAACAAGGGATTCAAAGGAAATGATGCACACATGTAATTCAGCGTAATTCTATCTAAGTGATAACTTTCTTTATTGTATTAAAGAAAGTGAATACAATAAAGAAAGTGAGAATTTCAAGACCTTGAGTATTTAACCGCACATGCGGTTACCATAGTAACTACAGCTATTGCCAAGTCAACCAGAACTGAAATCCGAAAAGGATTACAACTTAACACTTCACAGGAAATATTAGTGATGCTACAAATATTAAAAGCATGTGATGCTTGCTTTTTTAAACAGTCACTATTGTTAGTAACAGGTTTACTGCATACATTCTAATGAATGTGTGCCTCTTTGTAAGTGCTCGACAAAATTAGATTCTGCCGATTGCACCTTTAGGCCCTTACGGAAAACAGTCTGCGAGTTGCAGAACGGATGAGACAATACACACAGAGATTTGACGTAGTGAAGAAGTGGCCTGGGAAATGAAAAGCAAAATGAATCCCACTGAAGTTGGGAGTGTAGGTAGAGGGGTGGATGTGCAGGGCATGTCTTAATCTATTTCCAGAAGCTTTGGCCAGACTGCTTACCCTTGAGCCCATTTTTTTCCATGCTGCGGGTGAAAATGAAAGATAACAGGTCACGAGCAAGAGGCCTGATTGTCTAGGAAGGCAAATGAGCATCTACCCTGTCCTCAATTGAAGTATGCTACAATAAACACACTGTATGCAAAATAGGAATATTTTAAAATGACAGAAATGAATACAGTAAATCTTACACTGTGATTTGGAAATTAGTTTCCTTTTTAAATGGAGTTGCCAAAGAATGTGGCTGTGATAGACACAGCAATTCAAAGCCTGCCATCCATCCCCCTTATATTTCCCTTGATATTTCCGTCTGACTTTTCAGCTACTGGTTGTTCTCTCAGCTCCAAAAAATAAACGTACAGTATATCCTAGTCAAGAGTCAACATAAATACTTGTAAACAAAAATGCAAAACAGCACAAACAATAAGACAATGACTAACAGACTTAACAGGCAAATTATAACCCTGACTTAGTATAAACACAAAAAGGTGCATTTGCTGAAGATATTCTGCAGTTTAGAGATAGCTAGTCTGGCTCAATGGATGTACATACATATATATATATATATATATATATATATATATATATATATATATATATATATACACACACACACACACACACACACACACACACACACACACCTAAAGGATTATTAGGAACACCTGTAAGATTTCTCGTTAATGCAATTATCTAATCAACCAATCACATGGCAGCTGCTTCAGTGCATTTAGGGGTGTCGTCCAGGTGTACACAATCTCATGAACTCCAAACTTAATGCCAGAATGAGAACGAAAGGTGATCTAAGCAACTCTGAGCATGGCATGGTTGTTGGTGCCAGACGGGCTGGTCTGACTATTTCACAATCTGCTCAGTTACTGGGATTTTCACGCACAATCATTTCTAGGGTTTATAAAGAATGATCTGAAAAAAGAAAAACATCCGGTATGCAGCAGTCCTCTGGACAAAAATGGCATGTTAATGCTAGAGGTCAGAGGAGAATGGGCCGACTGATTTCAGCTGATAGAAGATCAACTTTGACTCAAATAACCACTCGTTACAACCGAGGTATGCAGCAAAGCATTTGTGAAGCCACAACATGCACAACCTCGAGGCGGATGGGCTACACCAGCAGAAGACCCCACTGGGTACCACTCATCTCCACTAAAAATAGAAAAATGAGGCTACAATTTGCACAAGCTCACCAAAATTGGACAGTTGAAGACTGTAAAAATGTTGCCTGGTCTGATGAGTCTCGATTTCTGTTGAGACATTCAGATGGTAGAGTCAGAATTTGGCATAAACAGAATGAGAACATGGATCCGTCATACATGGTTACCACTGGGCAGGCTGGTGGTGGTGGTGTAACGGTGTGGGAAATGTTTTCTTGGCACAATTTAGGCCCCTTAGTACCAAATGGGCATTGTTTAAATGCCACAGCCTACCTGAGCATTGTTTCTGACCATGTCCATCCTTTTATGACCACCATGTACCCATCTGATGGCTACTTCCTGCAGGATAATGCACCATGTCACAAAGCTCAAATCATTTCAAATTGGTTTCTTGAACATGACAATGAGTTCACTGTACTAAAATTGCCCCTACAGTCACCAGATCTCAACCCAATAGAACATCTTTGGCATGTGGTATAATGGGAGCTTCGTGTCCTGGATATGCATCTCACAAATCTCCATCAACTGCAAGATGCTATCCTCTCAATATGGGCCAACATTTCTAAAGAATGCTTCCAGCACTTTGTTGAATCAATGACACGAAGAATTAAGGCAGTTCTGAAGGTGAAATGGGGTCAAACACGGTATTAGTAGGGTGTTCCTAATAATCCTTTAGGTGAGTGTATGTATATGTGTATATATATATATTATTTTTTTTTTATTTAACCAGGTAGGCTGTTGAAAACAGGTTCTCATTTGCAACGGCAACCTGGCCAAGAAAAGTCTAAGCTGACTAGACTGACTACTAGACTATAAGACTATATTGCTGGGATAACGCCTGACATCTGGCGCTGTCCCTCCCCTCTCACTATCTCCGCTATTGGGTGTTAGCGTCACCCAGGTCAGTTGTGATTGGTTTAAAGAAATACAAACAAGCAAGAGCCTTTTTCCCCTATCCCAGAATAGATAGGATGTGTAGCCAGACTATACTCTGACACAGCACTGTGGAGAGATAGCAAACTTGTCAAGAATTGAGAACACACTGTCACAGTTGGAGAGGAACTATGGGCTTGCGGTTGTGGAGTCCCTTAGAACACACGGCTGTTTATTTTCTAGCAGGTTCAATAGACTTCAGTATATTTTTTTCAGATTATTTTCACAATGAAAACTGGGGCTTCCTATTTGTTAACATCACAGCCAAGTGATAGAAAATGGATTCTGAGAGATCTTTATCCATCCTCTCTGCTCGCCGTGCTTTTGTTCTGAAATCGTATGTTTGCTGTTAGATATTGTTTAAGTGGCTTCACAAACAACCCAAGAGGTCACCGAAATGCTGTGTGTGTCTTTTCAGCAAGCACTGGTCAAGAGGTGGAGAGTCGGGAAGTGGACTAGTGGGTCACAAAGGTACCTGCACTCAATTAACCCTTCTTTAAATCTGACCCTATCTCAGTAGGTGTGGGAAAATGAGCTATGGAGACGTAAAGTGATTTAATTAAGTGTGAAGCAGCCAGAAAAAACTGGAGAGGAAAAGTTATTGAATAGCTCCAGAGTACTGTGAATACTTGAGCTTTCCCCTTAGCTGTATGTTTTGTTTCATTGGTGTTGAATCAAAGACAGAGAGAACCAGAAGCAAATATCCTGTGTCCTTGGTTCTGTGCAGCTTTCACAGTGCTGCTGTTAATGACAGATAGTTTCTGAACTTTGAAAATGTAGCTTTTGTCATTGTTCACATAAGGGTGAGACCACTTTGGTATTATGCTTAATCTGCTGTGTAAGATTGATTGTTCTTGGTGAGGTGTATCGGGAAATGCATAATAGCATTTTTAGCATATGAAAGAAAAACATTCTCACAATAGCAGCCATGGGGGTTAACTGTATGTGTAAGTAAAATAAACTAACCCAATGACACGCCTTATACAAGAGAACAGAGCAGATAATCTACTGTGACATAGTGCACCCAGGGGTTAAACTCATTTTGAAGTCATGCCTGGGACCTGTGGTAAAGACAAGTATAATTTAATTTGTTCGGTAGCATGGACTACACACTGTGTACGACATACAGTACAATATGTTTGTCTGCAAGACATTCATTTTGGTAGATCTCACTCTCTATTAACGCCTCTGAAAAGACAAATGGCATTATCACCAGTGTGCAGGCACAAAATGTATTGCAGGGTCCCAGGTTGTGATGAATTTCACTCATTAATGAAGTGTGATTGCACAAGTACTCACAAATATGGTATCTTAAGACTAAATATGGCTAATTTCATGGCTGGCCTTATACAATTTCAAGACAGTTACAATCACGCTTGCTTAAGGCACACGGTCAGATGGAGTCTTTCTGGTGTTCGCAAAGTGAGTCACATTGATTTTTCCTTATGCAAAAAAAAAATGTCCTTTACAAAATAATCAAATAATCAAGCAGTAATTAAAATGCATGACAATGGCAAGACAATGCTCTGTCTTTACAACCCTTAAACAAACATTAGACTCAATGCCCCATGAAACAATAACCCACTCTTCAATACCTAATCAGTCATAAACATTAATTGTGGCATCTTTCATTTGACATAAACTGTAATTGAGCATAGAAATTAGTTAACGCTGAGGGGCTGGGAGAGAAGGTTATGATTCTTCTGTTTTCAGTTTGTGCTCTCACGACCATGAAGATGTAAGGATCAAGAAAACACGGAGCCCCTTCTGGTTTGACATCAGCATCACTCTTTGATTCACTGAGTGACAGAATCAGCAGTGGCACGTCACATCACACATCTGCAGTTGCCCTGCATGGATGCCGCTGTCTATGCCCTTTCAAATCTGAAAGTGTCTCTCCCTAGCACTTCCACACTCCTCTCAAGTGAGATTGCTGCTTGCATGGTGGGTGGATGAAAGATGAGAGGATGATGACCCTGTGGACTAGTCAGAACAAACATGTCCGCTTATGGCCAGATGATGCGATGTGATGTCTCCCCTGGCCATGTGTGGACAGAACATGCAGAGTCATGACCTGGATTCATATCCTTTAACAACAGAGAGCTCTGCAGTGTTTATCATGAATTCCCATTGTTCGCATGGTCATATTCATTGAGATTGTAGTTGCGTATACTTTCCGCTGCCAACATTAAACTTGATTTAAATTGACTTGTAGCTCGGATAGATTTCAATTTCAGATTTTTGCTGGAGGGCATATAAAAATGAACAGCCGTTGATAACTTACTCAAAAAAAGAAACAAAATTACCTTTTCTCGTCCAAGATTAATTAATTTTTCTATACTAGTAGAAGTAAGATTTAGATAAAACGAAAGTCAGCTCCAGGATGTGGGATATAATATGTAGGAAAACCCTTTTTGAAATTATTCAAAAAGTCATTTTGTTGGGCTTACAAATGCCTATTAAAGTGCTTCGTTTACCCTCTACCTGTTAATATTCATTCAAAGAAGGGCTATGCAGACCAGTGCAGGGAATTATTCCCTGGTGTAACACAAATAATGATTGTCTTAGATTCTGCTGTAGAGAGATTTCACAAGGCCTCATCTTTGTTTTTGTTACTGTGGCTAAAAACCCACTGTTCAAAGAAAAGGTTGTACCTAGGAGAGCATTACTGAGCGGCTCCACATGGAAATATGATTTATTTGGATTTAAGCAACTCACTGTAGAGAGGCTTGTTTCTGCCTTGAGGATCAGATGGAAAACCGTCTGGGTTGGGTTGGCACAATTTCGAAATTGGAGAGTAATCATAATCCTGAGGGCTAATAAAAAGGGAACAAATTTGAGGAGCGCAGACTGAATATGAAATGCATTTGGTGGACGAGAGAGTGTGTTCTTTCACAGAGAAGCTATTTTTAAACTATGACGTCTAGTGGTGAGCAGGGGGTAGCTTTCTTTAATGACGGTGCTCTGCTTTTTGACTGGAGTCAGCACCTCTGTTTCAGATCACATGGATTACAGGCCAAGAATGAACAATGTGCGCCGGGCTCTGGCACAGACAAGCGCCAGTACTGCCAACACTCTTCATCCATCCATGCTGGCAGCCCGTCTATCATTCACACTCTGCAGCGGGCCTAAACCTTCCAAACACATGACCAAAGCAGAGATTACTTTTGGAAACACGATACTACAACCACTGCCATACAACACCAAAGTATACAAATATGCTACCGTGGCTTCTCACTCCAGTCCCACGGAAAGATCCCTGCTTTTCTGGTCACTTTGATCATTCTGTCAATAGATCTACTGGAGCCATCATCCCCAGACATTTTGACAGCACACCAGCCAACTAGCCAATGTGCTCTTACCAATAGCCACTTCAGACCTTGCCGTTTGAGTGTGAAGAGATACTTGACTGCTTTGAGCATCTATTATCAATTTTGTCTCTTTCTCATTTGCTTTTGCTGCTGTTTTAATGGAATCAACACAAAGGTTGGCACATGCAAGCCAAATTAGTGCACTATCTCTGCAACCTTATTTGACCGTTACCATCTCCTTCACAGTTACTATCAGTACTAGATAATTTGGTGCCAACATTTCCTGTGTTCCCCTGTGTTCTCATTATCTCCCTGTTATAGGATGCAATTCTGCTGCTCAGCACCAAAAAATTATAATCACTGAGCATTTCATAAATACAGGCGACTCTGCTTTTGATGCAAAAGAGGGATGTGTTTTGGCATGCAAAGATTTCAACATCTTTCTGACAACTTCTTCATGATTTACAAGGTCTTTGCATTGTATATCCACGACGGCAGGTGCCGACGGAAATTCCACCGGATGTCTTTTATTTCGGCCAGATGTCCGTTACCTTCCGCTTTCTTTATGTTGGCATTTTAAACTCTGGCCGATATAAGAGGACTATGGTTAATTGCTCCTCAGATCTCTGCAGGGTAAATCCAGACAGCTAGCTAGACTATCTGTCCATTCTGAGTTTTCTGTTGCACGACTAAAACTTCTGAACATACAAATGTTCCACACAAACAAGTTCCTTCCCGAGGCTATTTTGCAGAGTTACCGTGGCTCTGTCCGGCACTTAGCACGGCCCAAGACAGTTGTGATTGGTTTAAAGAAATGCCAATTAACCAGAGCACGTTTTTCTCCCATCCCGGAATTCTGTGTGGACTAGCCAGACCCTCTTCCTCAGCGCCGTGGAGGAAGGTCTGGCAATGCCAGACTATTGCTACCACACCTGAGTTTGTCTGTTTACCGATGTATGTATGACAACACGCGCCTGCCACCTTAACTAAGTTGTCAAAAAAAAAAAAAAAAAAAAAAAAAAAAAAATATATATATTAGGGCTGTCAAAATAACGCGTTAATTTCGATTAATTCATCTGAGAAAAAAATAACGCGTTAAAAAAAATAACGCAGATTAGTCCATTCCATATTGACGTTTGACCCGGAGCCGTTCTAGCCACTATTCGACTGTAAAATGAAGGAGGGAGACGAGAATGTGCTGCCTGGATCATTGATTGGAACATGTAGCTGCTTGTTACTTCTTCCTGCCAACCCTGGCTACCGAAATCTGGTGCCCCTGATATGTCTGCTCTTCTCTCTGATGCTCTGAAACGGACGATATAGGCAACACAAACACCGCTGCACGTGACGCTAGTTAACACTATACTCGACAGCAGCTAACGTTAGCCTACCGCTAGCTAGTAGCTGGATTAAACACTGTTAAAATGCTGACAGCTAACGCTAAACGGTGTAAAGTTTGACTGTGTTTTACTGTAGAGGATTCAACACCGGTATGTAACAGTCTGCTAGCCTGACAAGCCAGCTGCCACTAGGGTGCGTCTAACAATCTGCAGCTGCCGTCGGAAAAACAACACAGACGGTGCGTTCAATGAAACTGGTAAACTACAGACTCGTGGTGCATTTGAAGTTATTGTAAATGTCCTTTTCCCATCTGGTGGTCGTTTTTGTCGTTCAACAGCAATTTACTAGTGAAATAAGTTATTGTTATTGTTATAGATTATTATCAAATCATTTAATTTTGACTATATGGCCTTAGCAATAAACAAGCCCTTCTTTAATGTCACCGACTGTGGTTTAGTACCCTTATTTTTTCTTTTCTTTTTTTACTTTCTTAAAAAGTATCGGTTCAGGCACCGTTAATTATGTATGCGGTTAATTTTGATTAATTAATCACAGAGTATGTAATTAATTCGATTACATTTTTTAATCGATTGACAGCCCTAATATATATATATATATATATATATATATATATATATATCCGCCATGTTACTCTGTCCTGTTTGAGTGGCTGTAATGTACAAGTCGCATCAACACAGTCTGTAGCAAACAAGGTAACGGCGAGTTGTCAAGATACCACCAATCACAACTGAAAGAGCATTTGCTGGCGGGGAGCGTAACTGTTGTTTATTCAAATTTAAAGGGATAAATCGCCATTTCACCATCGCATGCACGTCGGAGTTTGTCAAAAAATGTGCGGCCAGCTGGGGCATGCCCGGGCAGAGACCGGGAGAGTTTTTTTAATCACTACACGCGGTTCACAACACACGGTTAGCGTAGTTTAACACACAGTGAAATTACGTGTCCTGTTTTTATTTCACGCATCTGCTTTGAGTGAGTAAAGCTATGGGCTGAACTCTGTTATCTCAGAGCTGTTTGTTTTGGAGAAGAGTTGTCAGGTGAAGTGGAAGAGAGCGTGTCACAGAGGATAATGGGAGCCATGCGAGTAAGACTGTTATAGCACATGTTTTTTAAATAATAAAATAATTCATATTTAGTGTTTAATAAGTACTGTAGGCTAATTGTTAAATGTAGTACAGAGTCTGTAGTCTATTTCCCTCGAAAACCCAGGATCATGACAATTATATTATGGCATGTGTGCTCATGTTTGTACTGTGTGCTTATGACATCTCGCATTTTCTGGGGTTTTTGTTTTGTTTTTCCAGATTTCCCCCCAAAATAGAGATTTTTGTAAAGGAACAGATTTAAAAAAAGATTTATGCAACTGGAGTTGTGTTGTCTCTTGCAAGAAGATGCTCAGTCAATGAGATCCTCTTGTAAACAGGACAGCTCAGAAAATACGAAAGCGAATGGAAGAGATTGGGTGAGATTGCAAACTTGTCAGACTTAACCTAAACTCAAAATATTGAGCCTGATGCTGCATTTATAGCAGGCAGTTGCTCATACAGTACATTACTGTATGCTTGCTTATAAATGTATTAGTGAATGCAGGGGATATCTGAAAGAAGCAAGGGAGTAAATTCTGAGTGTTTCCCATCGTACCACTCATGTTCTACTTGACACTTTATTCCCTGTCCAAGAACCACAGTCATAAAATCTCATCTCACATCCTTTTCTCTTCATCACCAGCACCTGCCCACTGCTTGCAACAACTCTTTTTTTGCGTCAGCTCATCTGCAGCACTGACTCCTGCACATCACATGAGATGAGGAGGAGAGGAGCAGAACGACTGTGCACAAAAAGAGCAGATAAATCACTGCAAACTTAACCACGGTATTTATTTTCCAATACTCTCTTTGGTCTTTCACTGCTGTGGAACTGATCCTCGATGATGGATGATTATTATTTACTCTACCAAACCTGACATTTATCTTATGTGGCTCCATCTAATGTGTTCACTCCCATTATTCACTAGATACACGTTCATTTACATTGTGACAGTGTGAATTGAGTGTGTTATTGTTATGGTTTACATGCAAGACTGTGCACATATGTGAATGTGGGTTTGAGGTTCAGCAGCACCCATTAGGCAGAGCCAGGGGGCAGTCATTAAAAACGGAACCAGTGGGTTTCTTGATGTAAGAAGACAGCAGCCTCATAAAATATGCATTCAAACGGCCTACTATATCAGTAGGGGGATGCATTTTATAAAATGCATGGCAAGAAAATGCCTAAACATACTCTTTAGTACTGTCTTACGTTTACATCTAGAATAAATCAACGGTAGATTAACTCAGATTTAGTCTTGTTGTACTATGTGATTAAATATTGGAAAGACATACCGAATCTTTCCAGTATACTTTAACTCCACTTTTGTTTTGACAAGCAGAATCACTCACAATCAAATCTAGTTTTGTGAATGCTTCACGAGCAAAGAAATATTAATACTGAGGTATCATACTGATTCTTGTTTGATAAAAAGTAGTTTTTGAACATCCAGTAATGATTTTGTTCAGCCATCCTCTTGTGAAATACTGCTGTGCCTCCATACAGACTTGAGTATTTCCTATCAAGGTTTGGTGAAGCAGAGCAGAAATGGCTCTGTCAATAGCGTGGACAATTCTTTCATTTGTGAGAGCATGCCCGGATATGTCTAATCACTCCATTAATCCCTCGCTGACGGCTGTGATTAATTGACATGTTGATTGACAACTCAAATGCCAGAGATTGTCATTATATTCAGCAATAACCTACAAGCTGGGAGACATCTCTCCTTAAATTTCTTTTTTAGACATCATAGTATCACACCTTCCTCTTGACAAGGGTTCAAATCAAATTTGCTGCACAGATTAACACTTCTTTCAGAATCACATCACAAAGGTGTTGTGTCTCTGAGGAATTCATGAAGAAGGCAGGCTATAGCTGTTTGAGCTAAAGGCCATAGTCTTTTGAAACATTTTTAAATCTGTAATGTTTTTTTAAAGGAACAAATACGCTTAGAGTTACATGAGAAGATAGATACCATTCTCATGTCTGTACGGTAAATATGTAGCTAGAGCCAGCAGCCAGTTATTAGCTTAGCATAAAGACTAGAAGCAGGAACAAACAGCTAGCTTGACTCTGTGGTGTCTGCCTACCAACACCTCTAAAGCTCACAAATGACCACATTAAATATGTTTATTTAATCCACAAAAGAAACAAAGTGTAAATATGACAATTTGTCATTTTTAGAGCCAGACTAGCTGTTCCCTGCTTCTAGTGTTTTATGTTAGCTAAGCTAACTACCTGCTCCCTGTAGCTTTATATTACAGTAAGCACGCAAACTTGAAACTTGTTCATTCCATCTAACTCTCAGTAGGAAAGCAAATAACAGTATTTACCAAAATGTTAAACTATCCCTGATATATTGTAAGAATATAGTATCCGTCAATGAAATGACATGAAATGACAATAATAATGGTGCTTATATGCGATGGGGACAGTCTCTGCTGTGGTCACAACTGCCTGGTTAGGAATGGCAGTGCTGTCTTCATCTCTTCAGTAAAATAATATGCTTAAATGTAGTCAATTATACTTTAACCATACAGTAAGAATGTGAAACAACTTTACAAATGCAACACAAGTCATCCTCACTGTAGTTTACAATATAACACTCAGACTGCAAAAACACAGAGTAGCCCGCAGTAGCTGGCACCTGCAGCGAGGAATCATTAATTTGCACAATCTGGCTTTTTAAAAGATTAAAAAAGAAAGAAAAAAACACTAACAAATATGACAGAAAAGCACATAGACATAACTTTAGATTTCCTGAAATAGACATGACAAACATTGTATGCTTGCTTTCTAGAAGAGAATCAGTGGCTCAGTTCAGACAGTAGTACTTTTACCCCATGGGCCAAATTTCAGATGTCATTTTCAAAAGCTATGATTGTCCAATTGTTTGTTTTGTTTCAACACTGACATAAAAAGTCTAAATAAATATACCAATGATAATGTTTCATGAGCCTGCAATGAAAGCAGACATATTTCTCAATGCTACATTTCAGAGTATCACTTCAATGTCCTCGAACATACATTCTTATACTGGGTTACTGGCATGAAATATAAAAAGCTTGATTCTCAAAAGTGGAGAAACGCAAAGGCTCTTTAAAAATACTGTATACCGCCGGACCCTCAGTCGCCGACTGCCATCTAGACCTGGGAAGTGCCCGTTCTGCACAGAATTCTGATTGCAGCTGCATTTGATCAGATCCTCTTCAAACTCTCAGTGACCTCGGCGTTGACCAGAGCAGAAAGCTGCCGTGATTGAAAGACTGACTAAGAATGATAAAGAGCACGACACAAAACAGATATCAGAGAGGCAGATTGAACTAGAGAAAGGGAGCCAGGGGCTTACTCCTTTTTAATAAGCGGATTCAGGTTTAATTTTTGGATTTAACATTGATGTACTTCCTGCTGGTTCCCTATCCCAATTTCCCACATAATGTTCTGTTGTTATCTGTTAGTCATGTTTGTTCACGAATGGATTGCTCACATGGAGCCATGCTAAAAAACACTGTACCACATGAGTCACTAAAGGGACAGTTTTGTTGGTTAAGAGCATTTGACGGATATCAACTTGTCCTATGACAGTGCACTGCTGTCCCATTAGTCGAGGGCAGGTTGGCACAAAATACAACTACAGAGATGGCAAACAAATCCAGCCGTGTTCTCCAGACAGTGATAATCCCCACTGATCCATCCACCCCCCCACCCCCCACCGCCAATAAAGAGGGAGGGAGGGACAGAAAGGGACAAATAGGGAAAATACAGAGTAAGGAAATGGTGTAAGAGAGTAAGATACTAAGAGAGAGGTTAAAAGAGACAGCATTAGAGCAACAGATACAGAGAGACATATAGACTAAGCAGCCCCACATCAGCCTTCCCCGTGATGTCACAAAGGCTCACTGTGCTGCCATGATGCACATGATATGCAGGAGAGGATTAAGCAGTAATCACAGGGGTTTGGCTGTCCTCAAACGGGAGTATCTAAATCCCTTCTCTCCCACCAGCAGTTGAGCCCTCTGCTGGCTTCTCTGAGGGATGTACCTGGGCAAACAGTCAGTTGTCGGGGAGGATTTGAAAAACACTTCTAGGAAGAAATTGGATGCTCCTTAATCGCAAACAACATAAGTGGTTTGTCCTCAAAAGAGAAAACACCTACACTCCATGTAAAACACAAAAGCTAAAGACAACTTGACAGTTGTCCATATGGAGTCCATCAGGCCAGGTTTTAAACAAATTCAACGTTTAACCGTATAACTTTTATTTTGAAATTGCTAAAGTTCTCCAAGTTTAGTAGGTCTAATTTAACCTAGGAAGTTGTTCTGCAAATCATCACCATTTCCTCACAATATTTTAACCACATTATCTAAACCACCTAAGTGGAAATGAAGGTGAAGGTTAAAAAAATGTAAATAAACTATATATAAATAAATAAACTAAAATAAAATTACTGAGTAAAATGTTGCTGAGTCATAATCAATAGAAACAATGGCCAAAACTATGAAAATAACACCTAATAAAAACACTTAAAATATAAAATGGTGCGATAAGTGCTTGTTCTAAAAAAGTTGGCTTCCTTTTTATATTCATGCAAAATAAAAAATGTTTCAAATGAAGATTTAACAGAAATGCTTGAACTGTTTACATTGATAATACTGTAAATAATGCAGTATTATATGCTGTAATGTTTGAAGGTTTTGCATCATCATCATCTATTAAATAGTCTTTCACTGTAATCTCACTGAAAAACTGTGTAAAAGTGCATGGATGTGCACAGTCTAAAATAAAGCTGCAAAAGCCTATTTATTAAGTTTTATGAATTATACATCATATCATATGTGCAGTTGGTCATCCACAGATGCCCATTCCCATCTCCATTAGGGCTGCAACTTACTATTATCTTTATCATCGATTAATGTGTAGATTATTTCCTACATTAAGTTATTCATCTTTTGGCCTATAAAATGTTAGAAAATACTGAAAAATGTCCATGTCTTTAAATGTCTTGTTTTGTCTGTCCAAAGCCCAAAGATAATCAGTTTAATATGATACAAAACAGAGAAAAGCAAGAAATGTCCTTATTTGAGAGGCTGAAAACAGCATTTTCTGCAATTCTTTGCATAAAAAAAATACTTACTACGATTATTTAATTATCAAAAATAGTTGGTGATTATTTTTCTGTCAAACCTCTTCTGGAGTCATGCATGTTTAAGATCGCGTTCTGCTCCAACACAGCTGATTCAAATGTTATGAGCTCCTGAAGCTGCTTGATAACGAGCCGATCATTGAAATCTGCCTGTCTTGCTCAAGACAGCTCAAGTCTCCATAGGAATAATATTCATAATGTAGACTCTAAATAGCTAGATTCATGTCGATGCTATAGAGTGCCAATGTAAAGAAATAGTGTGTATGTAGATACATATATATATATAGATATGGTGATCAAGGGGGGTGGAAGATCTTATAATGAGTTTGGGTTAAACACCGGATACAAAGGCTCACTTTGCCTCTATTGCTAACCATTATGATCAAACAATAATTGTTCCCTAACATGAACCAAGTAGTTCTTCAAGTTACTTTTACCGTACTGGACTGTAGCTGCCATGCACATATTGTACAAATGATGGGTTCAAAACATTATCATTGGACATAATTTAGGGTTTTGTCCAACACTAATGTTCTCTTTGGCAAGTGGGTTGCAGCTGCTACAATGCCCACCACAGCTGGCTAGTCATTATTACTTCTGCAAACAACATTTCTCTGTTTTTGTCTTTGAACAGCATGAAATACCACCAATCAAGGCTTGAAATTAACACCATTGATCCCGTAAACTGCGGGCACAATTTGACTGTTGAGAACAACTATGTCTATTCTGACTGAAACTTGGGTGAGTGGAGTTTTCTTCACTCTGGGCCTCAAATTCATTCAAAGCATCTCCAGGACAGGGAGTTTTATTAGTGTGACCTGTCTTCTCTCATTCTTTTCTCCTTTGTTTGGTCTCTTTCTACAAAACATCCAGAGGTTGTTTTTTTTTTCACTACAGGAATTGTTAAAGTCTCCATTTTTCCCAGTTGTGCAGTATGACACAATGCGGGACAGCGAGGCTCAGACAGCACAATCTGTTCATTTTTGTATGACATCTAGCCGAAGCACACAGCAGCACAGCGGAGCACTGCAAAAGATCGAAAGAAGAGATGGCAAGTGTAGCTACATTTTGATAAAAAGTCTTGTTTTTACAATTTCTAACTGCGCTGCATCGAGCATTATCAGCTATATATAAGGAAAGCTCCTATACTCTGGAGAACTAAAGTAAACACTTGCTACTGAACAATGATCCCACACGATTCAGCCACCAACTCACATCATTACCTCACAGTTATTCCTGCAAACAGTGTGTGTAGTTGTGACATTTGTGTAACACATTTGTGTAACATCATTTTATAAATGGACACAATAAACCAGAAATACACAATTGTGTATTTATTGTCTTTCTATGCAGCCAGTAGACCTAATTCTATTTTATTTTCCTGACTTTTCTTGACATTTGGCTGAACTTTTATATGAGTAAGAGGCCACCCATCCTAAACCACAAAGTAAGTCATCTGGGACAGGACAGCTGGCGGACTTCACTGTAACGACAGTGGCTTAATCTCTGATCCCTGGTAGCTCACATGCCCTCCTTACCTCCCATCCCCCGTCCCTCAACTTTCAATCCTTCGCTGTGTATCTCCCTCGCTAAAGAGAATAATAAAGATATTGAAGCGTAAAAGTGAAACACAAAGGGTAAAAATATAGGCTGTAAATGAATCATATTGGTTTTTACAAACCACTGAAGCAGAAGCAAACAACTACAAAAAGCAATACGTTGTTTCCACATGGTAAATTTGCAAGGGTATTCCCCCTTTGGTACGCTAAGAATATTTGAGATTTTGACGTAATTTCAGTGAAATCACATAGGTATTGCTATTAAATGAGTGCTACCTTTTATGTCGGGGTAAATCAAACCACACTTTAGACCACAGTGTAATTTCCTTCTAAAGAATCTCTGACATGTATCAATCAAGGGATCTATAGTCTGGATCAACGACTGCTGGATGTCCCTCACCTTCCGCTCTCTGTGTGTTGCCGTTTAAAGAAAATTTGGATTGTGCAACAAGGCAGGCCCTCTTGGTTCTTTCAGGGAATGATTGTAAAGATTTACAAAGAATATGCTTCGGGCATTTACTCTCTAACTGGAACGTTTTGGGACCGATTGGCAGGAATTTCCTACAGACAAAATACACACAGCGATACACCAGTAAGAGCAAATTATGTTTAACCATGTATCGATGTAATTTAAATAGCTCACGTTACTGTATTGTGTGAACAGTTAACTTAATTTAATATTGTACGAGGTGTTTTCTTTTGCAGGGCGCAAATGTTCCACCAAAACAAGTTCCTTCCCGGGACCATTTTGCAGAGCCACTGTAGCTGCGCCCAAGACGATTGTGATTGGTGAATCTATTTTTTGGGACAGTTTTGTTGGTTGAGAGCATTTGACGGATATCAACTTGTCCTATGACAGTGCACTGCAGTCCCATTAGTCAAGGGCAGGTTGGCACAAAATGCAACTACAGAGATGGCGAACAAATCCAGCCGTGTTCTCCAGACAGTGATAATCCCCACTGTTTGAAAGATTTTTTTTGTATCTGAATATGTGACCATTGACAAATATATATTGAAATTCAGGTTGTTAAAATGTAAAATCATTATTAACAAACATATATTAATTTCAAAGAGGTGAATTCAGAACAAATAAATTCAGATACATGGTTTTCAAAGTAAAACATTTCAATATTAAATATTCAGTGGCTGTTAAAGTTCAAAGACTTGTGTCTCTTCTTTGCTTCCATAATTTTCAAAATGACACTCCAATAATTGGTCAAAACAAAGGTCTGAGTGGTTGTGAAAGGTACTACATCCTTTTGGAGGAACGGTTTGCATTTACCATTCTGTATTTATCTTCCTCCCTTAAACATGGTCTTTGTGTGTCGAATGTTGTCGAACCAAAAATCTGTGTGAATAAATGAAACATTTGGGACTAGAGAAGCCCACAAGTACACAACAGTTCTGGTAACAGAGGTGCAACACAGATAGGCATCTGGTTTAAAGGTCCAATATGTAATATTTGTACTGTAATAAATCCAAAAATGACACCAGTGCCTTATCAGATATTAAGGAAACATGTTAAACTGAAATACTATCTTTTCTGACAACAATGCTAATGTCAGTATTTTTTCTTTTTGAAATTTACATTCCGTGACGGAATTTATGTTCTGATCTGTGTGTTGTTATCAACGGCCCAGTTTGACAGGCAGGAAGGGTGAGCTCTCTCAATAATAATTGTGATGCTTAGTGTGCCTCACTAAGACAGGGAGAATGAGACTGGCAAGGGAAAAAGTGATGTGTTCTTGCCTTTTATTGTGTGTGTCAACAACAGATGTTGTAATCCCAGCTGTATAACATTGAAGGCACATATCTGGGTCGGGATGTTGAACCACTGGCCAGGGGTTTAAAACAACATCACTTTCACAAGCCATTGCTCTCATTGTTACCATTCTGCATTCAGCTCATGCAGATGTGCCGTGTAATGTCGCACACTCGGTAATCACAGGATTACAACTACTGTAACCAGGCGCCATCATGGCTGCAGTCATGCCTCCCATTCCTTCATTCTCACAACTTTCACAGACACATTTAGACCCGTATCATGACAGCAGGAGGTCGCATTATGCATTTGCACCTCTGCTCTGTGAATCTGATAATGTTAATGTAACGAACAATGCACATTTATGCATTCTACTTAGCATCTCATTTTAGTGGTGTGAAAACAGTAATTTATTAAAGACATCTGCTCTATTTTTCTGTCCAAATTGTCTGCTGCAATGACTAAATTCTCCTGCAGCAAACACAAATTTTAATCTTAAAATTTTAATTTCCAACAATTTGACTCTTAATTTAAATAAGGAGCGGCAGACATGAGGTACACCAAAAGCAGCACAACATAGAGGCAAAGCGAGCAAGAGAAACACCAAACATTTTTTTTTGTCAGCCTCTCCAAGCATCCCCGTCAGTCACTCTCATTACCATCCAATTGTAAGAGGAGGGCTACTCCATCCAGCATAGTGGAAACCAACCTGGCAGCTGCAGCACCGTAGGACAAGCCAGAACTTTTCCTGAGCCAAGTCTGCACTTTTGGCCCTCTCTGTTCTCCTGCCTATGCAACTGTACTGCCTAAAAATGTCATTTGTTCACAACTTGAACAGAACAATTATGTTATTAATTCCTGTAACTTAAAACTCTGAATTTAAATGCTTTTCACACTCTCGAATTCAGTTTATTGTTGTTGCTGCTGCAGGGAAATATTTTACCTAAAGCAATGCCTAGTTTTTCTCACAATTTCTGACCTATACTGTGCGGGCATTGCTTTAAAATGATTAAAACATGTTGTTTATTTCAATACTTACTCTTCAAACATCATTTGAATATTTTGTATACTTTAAAGTGCCCTCCAGTGACTCATTGCCCGTGGCAAACTTGTTTTTGTATTAAACAAATACAGTGTTTTGTTCTTTTTTGAATAATCTGATTATCAGATAACAAACCAAGCACAAGAAGATGATGGGATACATACGACACAGAAATGGATTCATGCAATGGCTCCGTTACACTCTCGCATGCCTCAACAACACTGATAAGCCCTTGAGTGAACCATTTAACCTCCAGCCGCTTCACTGGAGCTGCTCAGTGGCCAACTGTGGAAGACTGGGTTTCAACTAGGTCTTCCACTATGAAGCCTATGTTTAATAACTCTATGAATAAAAAGCAGGAAAGTGCTTTTAAACTCCCACTGTGAAATAAAGAAGACTTTAATTTAAAGACGATTGTCTTTAGTATTAAATGTAACTTAACGTTTCCACGCGAGGAAGTCAAACATATTTTAAATGTAAAATGAAAAACGGCGGATTAAAAAAAAAAAGCGGGGGTGGGGAGAGAAACTAGCAGAGGGTCACCATGTTTTGCACAGCTTTGGATATTTTTCATTCATGTCCAAAAGAAAGTAAAATCCTTAAGCCTACCTATCAGGCTGCATGTGATTGCTTAAAAGACGGTCGGGATTACCAGCGTGGCTCTAGCCGCAGGTCAAATAAATAAAAAGCTGGAGACAGAAATGAGTCACAGAAGGTAATGTGGCCACAGCACTGTGTGAGCCAAAAGATTCCTTTCACTCTCTTATTTTGGAGCATCATTACACATTGTCTGTTATCCTTGTGTCTGAGCCAAAGAGATACGGTGCTGCTTTGGATTTTCATCGTTCCAGCATCACTGATACCCAACATGACATCAGCTGCCCGCGTTTGTTATATCTTCACTGGTAATAGCTATGCGAGGCAAACATAAATAGCGGATATGACATGTTGAGAGAGAGACCCATGAGTGTTTACTTTGCATGGGAGTGCGAAGTGCTACAAATAACCAGAAACCATGCGAGCTCAATTGCCAATGATTACACCTGCTGTCAAGAGAATCGTTCAGGGCATACGAAGATGACAAAAGAAATACAACCTCCAACAGCTACACACTGCTCCGTTACATTGACTTACATGTAATGAGCTGCAACCTCACATCTGATCATCTGAAAACGTGGAAGTGTTAAGACATTCACTGCCAGGTATTTATTCACCACCATGGCGTTGTATGTTAAATATACCAAGTTTGCTGCGCTGCACATACAAAACGATGCCATAATTTTATATTTTTTTAATTCTAATGACATTTGAACCATTTTGGAAACTGCTCTTCATATGGTATGATGAAACCGCAATTTGAAGAATCCGTCTTCATTTTCAGGACTGTCAATTCATCCAGTCTCATCGAGACAAGTGAAACGAGAACATGACCCCGCCTTTCATCACGGTGATGTTTTTTTTCTGGAGGCTTATTTGAATTTCCACTACCTTTTTGAAGTCTCGCCAAGAGGCATTATAGAATAAAAAATGATACCAACCACTTTTTATCAAAGGGCTCTAATTGATTTATTCTGAAAGAGCACATTTCTATCTCTATATGAAAGGCCTCTGTAAAGGCGAGCAATGTGCAAGAAATGAACTAATTTGAGGATTACTGAAATATTAATAGTTTTTAACTATAAACATTTTCACTGAAATCACATCTCTTTCTTCTGTGTCTGGGTGATTTGGACGAGAGCTTCAAAAAGAAAACCCTTGTTTTTTTTATTTTCTCTCCAAAACCCACAGCAATCCCACTCTTTAAGCTATTCATTTATTGCTCGCATTAACAGGATTAGTGCTTTGCAACAGTACTACTGATATCAAGGCAAGGAAATAGCATTCGAGGATCTCTGACTTGGTCTGAACTGATTAAAGCTAAAGAAGTATCCTGTTAATGAAGCGGTATTCTGCTCCAAAGGCTCATAACCTGATAAAGAAATTGGTATGTGTGTCCGTTTGGATTGGAGAAAGGTCATTCTGTGGGTGTGCACTTTTTTATTTATTCGCATTGTCTTTGCACGTGATCCTCAACCCTTCCCCGGATTCCATCTGTGTATCTGTTCAGTGTATATGTGCATTCACCTAGAATAATTGATGCTATATTAAAAAATTAAATATATGTTTCATATATATATATAATTTTTTTTTAACAATGTCAATCCCTATAGTTAAAAACAAATGAAAGGGATTTAAACACGCATTTAATGCCGATGCCAGAAATAAAGCAGACCCTCCACAGAACACCCAAGACATCACTCAGCATTAAATCAGCTCTAAACCCAGCCCGATCTGCCGGCGATTTGATTCTCGCCCTGCAGCTCAGGTTGGAAACCTGTACATTATTCTATCCTGCTTCCGTTACAATTTTGCGGGGACCAATCACAAACTGGCTTCGCTATTGATATTAACACAATATATTGTGTTAATTGATATTAACACAATGATGATAGAGAAGCGACCAAGCAGCTTTTTGTTTACATTCAACATGGCGGCCACCAAAGAACAGCAACCCGTTGATGCCACTGCTATGTCACCCGGATCGTTGGTCTGATTGGTTGAAGGACTATCCAATTGCGTACAGTCATTTGAACTATGCCCGTTGATCACGCCTCTTGTGCAGTAGAAAATACAGAGCGGACTCCCCAGACTAATATTCAATCTTAAAAGATTGAGTTTAGTCTGGTGATAGCCAGACTAGCATCGCCCCCTATAAGCAAAACACTGAGTGGTACTAACACATTTTAGATCTGGATCTGCACAACTAAGCAACTATTTGCAATTCATAGAGACTGCCTTCCCTAAAATCAATCGTTGAGATATTGTTTTCTTCTCAAGCTCAGTCTTGTTCCACACAATCTACAATTGAGATTATGTTAAACTCATTTTTGAAATGGCTTCCTGAAACATCAGTGTATTGTTGTGGTCTCTTCAAGGCATGATTGGAAACCAAAGATCACAAAAAAGGCTGATGGAATGCCATATTATGATACAAAGATGCAGAAAGCTTTATTTTACAATCCATTTCACAAACTATAGGACAATTCTCTAGGCTACATAATTTCTGCATTTGCTACATGCATAAGATGCCAAAACATCCTATCATCTGCAACTGAGGATGACCTTGGTTAGAAAAAAAAACATTTACATGCCACAGGGTAATTTTCAAAGCTGTTAATCTTCATTCTAAAAAACTGTGAAACTGTCAGGCCAATGCTTCTGCAATCAGCTCAATATTATTTCTTGAATCCTCCTAAGCATACTCTACATATATCTGATCAGTGATGGTTCTCCTGCCTTGCATGTAAAAAGGATAGACATTTCATCCCTGACAATCAAATTGGAACACAAAAACAGCCATTGGCCTCCTGCTGTGCACTATTAAAGAGTCACTACGATGTGTTTTGTATCTAACAGTCGGAGACGTACGCCAGTCCTCTCTGCAACAAAGCATAACTAATCCTGAATTAAGGTTTCTGACCTGGTCAGTAACCGAGCATAACTAACAACAGGTTATTACCTTTTTCATCACCTGATGAAAAAGGTAGTAACAGTCCTTAAATCAATGACTGCTGTAATTAAAGTGGACAGATTTAATCAGATGAAGAGAGCGTACATGCAGCCAAGCATTCACAATCATTATTCAGCTAGTTAAAGTGTACAGCTACACATATTTTACTTCAATGTTCTCTTTCCAAGGGGTTTGACTTTAGCTTTGAAATGAGATTGAAGCTCACAAGTAACCAAACACAATGTGAAAAAATGTGTGTGTGTATATATTGTAAATAAGGGAAATAAGCCCACTGTTATAGACCTTCTTCAGTCAAAATACACGGTTCTCCAGCTGGATTGAACCGGATTTACTTCTCTGTTCTGCATGCCAAGTGTGTTAACGGTGTGGTAGCCTATGAGACAAGTAAAGAGATCTTGTAATGGTAATACTGTGCATGCTCTACATTTTAAGAAGCACTGGCATGGCCCTCTCCAGCCCTATATTATCATGTGTGGTGCATAATGATATTGAATTTACATCAACCCTTTTGGCAGCCTTCAAAATTGCATAAAGGACCAGAAAAACATCCCACATTATACACGGGTGGCATGGACTAGAGCAAAAAATGCCCCCATTATAAGTATTCACATACAATTATACAAACATAAATTATCTAAAATTGGTTAACATCCAAATATATGTTTTTATTTAGCAAATTATGAATTAACTTCAGCCATCACATCATGCTTTAAATATTTTTCCTTGTTCTTCAGTGTCTGGCTCTGTAATCTACATTACATTCATTCATTTACTTTGTTCACAATGCGGGTAAGGGGAAGCTACTTGAGACTTGTAATGAGCTACTTGTAATGATACCTAAGGGCTACACACAGATAATATTTTGTTTATTCTTTATTTATTCTTGATTACAGTTGCAAAAGTTCTTCTGCAAATTTGCAGCATTTGAGGCTAGTGTCATTGGAATGTGTCCAGTCAGCGGGCATATAGCGTGCGTTAATCATTAGTTACAGCTCCTCCTGAAAGGTTTTCTTTCCTATTTCATTTTAAAAATAACCCTAGATTTTACCAATTTATATGTGTTTGCAAACAATTATTTAACGACTAGTTTGACATTTGGGGAAATAAGCATATTTACTTTTTTGCAGAGAGTTAGAAGATTGATACCACTCTCATATCTGTACAGTAAATTTGAAGCTACTGCCAGCAGCAGCTTAGCTTAGCACAAAGACTTGAAACAGGTGGAAGCAGCCAGTATCATCTACTCCTTGCAAGAAAACAAACAAAAAATTCCAAAATAGTTACTTATACCTTTAAGATGATTACTCTTTTCCTGAGACGTTGTATGGTGTATTTATGAAGAAAATATCGATACCCGAGTTCGGTCAAAGGTTTTAAATGGCCAAGGCGTCAAAATAAACTGACACAGGAGAGAATAATATCCTAGAAAGATTTTATGAATGAGGCTGACTGGGGATCAGCAAGAAAGACAGCAAGCATCTCATAAGAGTGTTGGGACAGAGTGCAGCAGTAGACTGCAGTGTTGTAGTAATGGCGTGTTTACGGCTCTTGCTCCAGGCACTGTCTATGCTACTCTACAACGCAGCGAATGAGTCTACTATCTAATTTAGCCACCTTAACAATTTATAAGATGGCCTCTGCGTTTTCCTACAGAGTGTAGGCAAAATTCAACTTGTATTTACAGGAGAGATTGTGCTTCGAGTTTTTTTTTTTTTACCTTTGCAGGCAAAGTGGGTTCAAGTTTGTAGTTATGGTGAGCGAGCATGCAGATGTGCAGAGTGCATTCAAACGAGAAATCGTGGTAAGTGTGTGTTATACCAGTGTGTTTCGTTAAATTTTAAAATGGCCTTCTGGATAGGTTACATGCAGGGAAAGAAAGATGTGAAAAATCCTCTGGTATACATACGTAACGATGTGATGACATTCAGGTTTGTAAACTGAGGAAGGTGCCTTTACTAGGAAAAACGTGATATACAAAAAATGTGTACTGTTAAAAAATTAAATATTTAAAGATAAATAGGATTTTTTTGAATGGAATGTATGAAAATGTAAATATGCAAAGGGAATAGGGTGAACAAACATCCTGATTTGTTTGGGACAGCTCCTTAACTTCCACCATTTGTCTTGCAACAAAATATCATCATGTCATTTCACCACATTCTTTTTTTTTTTATAGTCTAAAATGTTATTTTCCATGTCTATGAGTCATTAATTCCTTACATACTATAGAGATCTTGTCTTCTCTGTTTCTATGGTAACAGGAAGTCTTAAGACTGTATGTGTGTCTGTGTAGTAAAACCAAAGAGCGAATATATAGAGGAGATGCTTTTTGTAAACTGCTGTTGGACATTTTGGTAATAAGCTTCAGCTGTACAGGGGCAGAGTGGGACCACTTTCAGCCCGGGAGTTAAACGATGCAGAGTGGCCCACTCATGATGTGGTAGACCTGCCTGTGGTGCAGGCGGAAGTTATTTCTGAAGCTCTAAGTAATTGACCAGCTCCATTTAGTAAAGGCATACTGCTGTTATGGTTTGACTTAAGATCATTCACAACTCACACTTTGAATTGCGTTTGGCTCGCAGATTGTGAAACCTCCCCGCTCACCAGCATTTGAAATGAACCAACTACCTTATTCAGAGAGGGTAAAGTCCCAGTATATTACTAATGTGCCTTTGTACCTTCCAGACTTTGGTATTATCAATATATAAGGCTCAACTCTCATCAAATAAAAAAGACTTGTGATAGAGTTAAGAGTCAAAGTTCAAACATTTGTGACATTTGGTCTCAAACATGAACATTTGGTTACATGCTACTTTGAGTGAAATGGGCTATACACCCCCAAGCCATATTACCACGCCAACTTCAGCCAATACCTGCTACGCCAGCAGTATTCACCCAAGCACATCAGCACTGGCTGAGATGTTATTAAGATCTGCTGGATGGGGCTTTCACCTGCCTCCTCAATGACATTACGGTATATGTTCATTATCACACCACATTGGATTTACCCTGAGGACTCACGTGTTTTTTCACTCATCCCACATGTACGTACAGTACACTCACTGTGCATGTAGGCGCACGGCAATGCAATCAAAGCCACAAACATATAACCACAGACCTGCGGTAGTACCCACAAAAAGTAATATTCAGTAATATACCCAGACACAACACGAATGTGCAAATACTACCACAAAACCATCAACCTACACACAGCTACAGCCGCAGGCTGCATACACCCAGACTCCAGCTGCGCTCAGAAGATTCCTCCCTCCCTCTCAATCACGCCACACTGATTTGAAAGACCTGCCACTTGGCAGCTTTTCATTTCATGCAATTACGTCTGAAAGTGCTGCTTATTTCTGCTAAGCTCGAGTTACAACTGGGTAAACATTTTGTTCCTGCTGCTGCATGATGATCATCATATGCTGCATGAAGTCATATGAGGGTTGTAGTGATGTACAGAAATCGCCGTAGAAATTGCTGTACAGAAATCATGTATGATGTACAGAGAACAGTTTACAGAACAGGTTATATCACCCTGAATGCATGAGACACAAGGACTAGGCTAAAAGATCTTACTAAAATGTAAGTTTCCTCCTGGTTTAATTACGGTCACCTAGACCCTAGTTGTATTTACCAATGTGTCATTTAATTCAAATAATATAAAATAAAATAACCATAACAGTTACCCTGGTATGGGCACCATTTGATTCAAAATAATAAAAAATGTACTGGTACAGGGAAATTGATTTCCCTGTCCAACCTATCCAATGAACTTTAATTATGACCCACACAGACCAAAGGGTGCACGCCTTTGAAGCGTATTGTTAACACAACATTAAAAGTTGGATTAAAACCCAACTTTCTACAGAATATTGTTTGGCCCCATATCTTCTGTCATTGCCCAGAGCTTGGATCCATCCACTGATGTCAGGCCACATGGCAAAAACCTTTCGGTGATATTTGCGCTCCGAAGTTTGACAAACAGATCAGCTCAGTTGCGAAATCTTGCTTTTTCCAATTGAGGATTATCTTCAAAATCATCTGTCAGTCTTTTATCCCATTAATATCCTCCAGGCTACTGCAGTTTTCTCTATTTTCATATGAATCAGGTATTAATTATTGATCAAATAAAAAATTAGCACCACATTACACCAATACTAGCCTCTTTACACTAGTTTCAAACTCTTAAAACTCTCTTGTTTGTCTTCACACCTCTGCATGGTCTCTGGAAACTTCCCAGCAAACTACTATGTAACTATGTAGCAAACTACATTCCCCCGCAGCACTGCAGGGCCCTTCAGATCCTCCCACCATGGATTGCTGGGTATCCGGTCTCAGCTGAAAAAGTCTGCTGATAGGACTTTCACCATAGCAGCACTAAGAATGAAACAGTCTACCTGAATACATAAAGTTGCCTCTCTTGTGTATTTAAAGAATCATCTTTAGACATTAGCCACTTTCGACTCCCTCGCAGTTTGTACTGTTTGACCTGATTGTTTCCGCCCTTACAGTCCATTTTAAGAAGAGAAGAAACACAAAATAGCTACACTTTATATTTTATTAAAAAACAAGCAGCAGTTATAGGAAGAAATAAAGTACAAGTCCTGAATTGTAGTGTTTATCCCTTACATTTCTTTACTTCGTGCAATCCCCTATGCTCTTCTTCTTTGTGTAAATTTAAAAACAGGATGTTTGGAGTTCCATGGCTCCCTTAAAAGTTCTGATGTGTGTCCAACAGACAGAACACCACAAGCTTGTCAACACACACAGTCCTTTCCCTCCACCTGCTAGCTGGCTCAGAAAAACACAAATTCTTATTTTACCTCCTTGTTGTTTTTGGACAGCTAGAGGTGACGTGGAGGTAGGATGGTGCCCTCTATGTAGATACAGTACAGGATAGAACATTCTGATTGGTTTGACAGAGGCAGGGGAAAAGTATTTTTGAAAATGTAGTCAACTGGCTGAAAGTTGATGGTACTTCTAGAGAACCTCATTTGACATTTGGGTGGGTTTTACTATTTCTGAACTTGTCTGCTCCCAAACTTAATACTGGGCCAGGTTGATTTCCTGCCTTTTAAGTTAACTTATGAAGCATCACAGAATTGAGACTTGGAGGGAGCTGAATCCCCTTTTTTTGCACTCCCACTGTCCTTACATTTTCAGTCAATGCAAAAAATAGGAAATTTTACCACAAACCATATCACATTAATCTTTATCCACACCAAGAAGATTACAGCTGAGGCTTTAAAGAGCACTCAAATGAAATGCTTAACATGGGGATGCACTGCAAAAAATATTGGCGTGCTTACTGGACTTAATAGAAAACCCTTTACCTCAGATGGGATACTCAAATTTAAAAATTAATAAAAAATCTAGAATAGAAATAGAATTTATTTTTGGTCCAAATCTGCATCACTTTGGTCCTTCTCTTTAACATTTAATGAAGATCCTAAAGTTGAAGTGTGTAGGTGTTCTTTTATTACAACCTCTCAGTAGAAAATAAAGTTTAAAGAAGTTAAAATCTTATTTAAAGTGCTACATAATCCCTCTCAGTCCCTAACCAAAAACTGTGTTTTTGTCATATTTCCATTGGTTTTTTCAGAACAAGACATATTTTTTTAAATGATTGAATTTTTTTAAGATGAACGATTGCATTCAAGATCTACAGTATGGTGGATTATATACATGTAGAACTTTAGGTTTGCCTACAAAGATTTGTTACAAAATGCATTTTAGTATAATTCTTGTGAATTATAAAACAAATTGTGATAGCTCACTACAAAACAGCAACACAGCTAACCAGTGAAATCTGTTGTTTGTATCTGTGATGTATTGTGTAACTGACATTGACTATGGCTTTCTCGTAACCATTAAAGAATGATTGAAAATTAATGAAGTGAAACAACAAAAAGTCAAAGTAACTTTAACTCAGGATGGGAAATAACCAAAAGATACATCTCTTGGCCATTACAACAAAGCATGATAGCTTATTATACTCATACGGACCAAATATATTGATTTGTTGATTGACAGCAAGATAGACCGATCGGTTCTTGTGCAAACCTCCAGAACACCAGTTTCTGCAGGGACTGAGAGCTGAGCTGCAGTCCTTGTATTAACAAATATGGTCGAATGATACCTTGGCGCCTAAAGACAATGATATACACTTTGCACTTAGCAACACATTCTCCTGAGTTTCATAGACTATATGTTAGCAACACCATTTCATCAGACAACTGATGACAGATTTGACCAGTAAGATAAGATCAGAGTGGCTCTCTTGAAATACAGTACAAAGAGCTTCGAGGGGGGGTAGAGTAAAAGGGTCCAACTTTATGTGAAGTATGATGCATCAAAGATGGTTTGACATAAAGCAAGTGGCACATTGTGATGTACTGCATGCAGGCGTGGATCTTTTTAACTTTATGAAATTTCTTTAGGATTCTTTTTTCTTCTTCTTTTTGTTATTGGGCTTGTGCCATTATGATTCACATTGCATGGTCCTTGGTCACACTGGTGCATTAACAGAATAAGCTCTTTGATTACAAACCAGTCAATGACCCTTGAAAGAGGCCTCAGACATGCTACCCCCTCAGTGCTTCAATGACAAACGATGCAGCCACCAACCAAGACTAACCAGACTCAACATTCATTTAGGCTTGTCCACAGGCAAACCGGAGGGCATGACACTTTCTGATTACTTTATATTGACTGTTCTCTCTTAACGTAGAGAAATGGAGTCCCAAGAGGCCACTCCAACAAACAGCTACTTTGCGGGGCTTACTGCTAGATCCAACATTTACAGCAGAAATTGTTAGTTAGACCATCTGAAAGGTTAACTCTCCCTTAATGTTTTCAACCACTACATGAGATTGCCGATTTCTTGCCAGAATCTGGCTAGGAAGATCACCACATAGTGGCATGATTGGCATACACTCACCTGCATGATGCAATTGTCCAAACTGGACATACTTGAGGCTGTAACATGAGTTACAACTTTCGAGACAATGTCATATCGTATGTGCAACAATTGTGTTTGTGTTATATTTTTGAATCATTAAAACACATTTTCAAATGTGCAGGTTACACTTGCAACATATGGTATCTTACCTTGGGTGCCAGGACTATCTTATTTGAGTCATTAAACATTACCATTTTAAACTTTATTAACAAGTTTGCAAAACTCACACAGCATCCTAAAATGCTAACAGGCTAAAACATCTCATAGCATGATATTTCTGTTTTCTCTGTGAAAATATAGCCAATATGCCTGCAAAAGTGAAGTCAGTACTAATTAACACCCAGATCATTTCTTTGCTAGATGTACTGTATTTAACACATCACGTGCCTATTTTTATTTACAGCTGTTAAGTACAAAATAAGTTTGAAGGCTTTCAAACAGGCACACAAACAACACACTGCTCTTCCAGTGCAAATTACTCTGGAAAAGTCTAAAGTCCAGAGTCCTCACCCGCTTCGAATGTTATCACTTAATTGAATGGGCGTTGACAGTAGTTATTAGACTCATACATATGGGTTAAAAGCGGTCTGCAATGCCTACTACTCCACATAAAATCCCAGAGGAATCCAGGTCATTGCTAACTGGAAGTCTGCTGGATAATGGGATATTTAAATTAAGCACATAATAATAATGTCTTAAGACACTGTAGAAGGCATGAATATCTCTTTGAATACCCAGTGTTTCCTTTTTTTAGCAAAATAACAATAAGTCCACTATTAATTACATTATCTTAATGCAGTGTCACTACTCCAGCATGTAAACAATGCACCTCAAATACAAACGTTCTCCGACATGCACTCTAACAATGCAGCCCTATTTCTGATACCGTGGGGGGCAGAAATGTTGCCGTGGGGGGCCGCCACGGTCAAATCAAAATAGAGGAAACACTGATATCACAGGGGCCTCTAGATGCCTTCTTCTCACACCACCTATGATTTGTGCATATCTAACCTTCTGACCTGCAGACACTTTGATTAGGCTGGGCTGTAAGATGCTGGATGTGTATCTGCTCCTGTTGCCTATTCACATTCCCTCCATCACACTCTTTGCCACTACATTATAGATTATGTTGCGTATGTATGTGCGTGTGTATTGGAGAGAGAGAGGGGTTAGAAGTTATTTAAGTTGTGGTTAAAGCTGTAAGGGGTATGCTCAAAGAGCATTTTCTCTGCTCTGCATAGTAATTTCCCTCCACTTCAAAACTTACTGGAGTTTATGTGCACACTGATTGGAGATTTTATATTAAATGTGGTAATCAGTATATGCTTGCACTGTAAGCTTTACACTGTGAGTGGGTTTTATATATATTGTCCACTAAAAAGCAGTATTGCTATTTTGTTTATCTCTGCTTACATTTCATTGCAGGATACATTATGGGCAGATGTGCCAGCTGTAAGACTTGCCTCTCATAAGCTCTGTAAACTCTGCAAATGGCTGGCAAAGCCCCACCAAGATTTCAAACAGAATTCACTAGATTTCCCTGAGATTTGTATGGCTGCATACTGAAATAAACAAATTAATAATCAAGAGGGCATGAAAAATGCATCTATATGAGATACAAACCCTGTATACACAGATGGATGAAGAACACATCTGCGTACACAAACACACAAACATGCACTCATACACTCTGTCGCTTGATAGATAATGTTAAAGTCAAGGAAGCAGAGACAAAGACCGAACGGAAATGAAAAGAAACTGAAAATGAAACAAGCTTAGGAAGATATTTCCGTGCAGTTAACAGAAAAGGGACAACACTGAGAGCAGCGAGAACATCTTCTAACATCTGGATTACATAACCCTGCAAGTTAATCTTACCTCAGGCAGCCTTTTGCCGCACACTGTACAAATGGTAGCAGTAATCCTTGAATGATTGCAGCATAGCTACATTTAAAACTTCATTTAAAGGGCCTTTTTTCTTGTTTTTAAAGGCATTCTAATTAATCATGAGCTGGGATTCCCTTTGATTCATGTTAAAAGCTTTTGTGTTCGGCTTTAAGCAGGGAGTGAAAGATAGGAATTTAGTAGCAATACAAGTGGAAATCTGTGAGTCTGAGTACATGTAGTAAATAAACATGTTATTTAGAAATATAATATTGTACAGTTAAAATTACACAAAAAAACACTTAGGCAACTATTCTTGTTAATGGCCAAAAATAATGACCTAATAAACAACCTATTAAACAAAAGGGCTCCAAAACATTTGAGCCTCGAGAGGATCCAGGCTAAAAATCTGACCACTGTAGGAAACATCAATTTTTCTAGTGTTTGGCGGATCATTATCTTACAGATGCATGTGTTATATTTAAATGCTTCTCTGAGTCATTCAACCAATGTGTGGGCAGTTCAACAGAAAAATACAGAAATAGCATGGTTTCTATATGAAGCAGCAGAAATGTTCACAGTAAGTCCACCCAAGAACTTTCACTGAAGTGCAGCAGTGAAACAGTTGTAAAACATGCTCGGGGCACAAGATAAAAGCAAATCTAAAGCACATACATTCACCTCAAGAACTCATACTGTATATCTGTTTAAACACAAAGACAACCTTGTTAAATGCTCTATTTCTTTATCTTGTGTTATTTGTCAAAATGTATAAATGTTATAAATGCAGTTGTTGTTTACTAGAATGAAATTAATGCATTTGAGCTGAAACGATCAACAAAGCCAAGAGGAACATTCCCACTTCCAGCTTCTGAAATGTGAAAATGTGCTGCTATTCTTTGTATTTAGTTATGATAATCTGAATATCTTTAAGTTTTGGAGTCCTGCTCAGACAAAACAAGCAATCTGATAGGCTTATAATGAACATTTTTCGCTCACTTAACTTAAAAAATAATCAGCAGATTAATTGAAAATAAAGAAAATTAAAATACTGCTCCTCACACCTTTCCCCCACTTCATAAGGTTACCTAAAAAGATCATTTGTTTTGCAAAATATTCGGTATTTCAATGGCTGCACGTGCATTATGCAACATCTATGTTTTTCGCAACGCAAACAGCTCCCTGCCTTGTTCCAATATTGCTCTGCATGCAGCTTACATTACAGGACATTCATATCATGGTATAATACGCTTGTTTTGCAGTACGACAGCTCTCCTCCTATTCTCCCAACAAATGCACATTTTATTTGATTGTATTGTATGAATAGTAACATTGCATTGGGAGTAACTGCGACAAATAACATTGAGACACAAATGGAATTTATTATAAAGGAGTTCCCATAGGAGGGCGTTTACTATATTGTTAGTCAGCGTAGCTTCATTATTTGGAACAGTACTGTACATAAGAATACAGACTACGAAATATGAAGATGTTTTACAGTTCAAACACATATGTAAGCACGCACACAACTCATGTAGATGGTATGGTATTAAGTATCCAGAAAAAACAAGGTATGAATTTGTTTTCCGATTAACTTCAATGTAAAAAATAAACTAAACCACATTTAAGTGTGATAGAAATATACAAATTGAGGCATATTTTTCGAAGAAATTTGCTACAAGTGCAATGAAGCCATTGCAGATTTGACCCTCTTGTTTATCCTTCATACAAATCGTGTCATTTCCTTTAGTATAATCACTGCACAATAGTATGTGTAAGGGAGAAGGAAGCATATGTTAGCCTTTATTGCCGATTTTAACTGTAACAAAAGCGGAGGGAGATGTGCTACCATTTCAGTGTTGAAAAAGACCTCATAAATAATTAATTCTGGATCATGCAGATGAGGGGCTGACTGCTTGATGACTGCGAGCAAAGTGAACAGATTATTCTCTGACTCACCCACCGTGAATTCAACAGTCTAAGCTCCCAATCTCATTTAAGGTCACTGTGAGCTCAACACAGTCAACATCTAAAATTCTTTAGATGTGTTCAAAGTATTGACCCCCACACTATATACCCCATCCAGAATGCTTTCCTAAACAGGTCCAATGAAGGAATGTTTGTATAAAGCCTGATAAGAAAGCAAAAACCTACAAACAGAAATCCTATGACCTCGCAAATGTAAAGATAATTGGAACATCAGCTCTTCTCTAAAAGCTGGAAAGCCAAGACTAACCTCACTGTGAGAATATACCTGGTGCTGCCTCAATAATACTGAATAAAATGTTCTAATGCTCACAATCTCTATTAACGGAACGTATCCTGGTGTAAAATTGATTAAAAAAGTTTTTTAAACCAAAATCAACCAGAATCCTTCAAGTTTGATCACCCCTTTTTAAAATTTCTGTTTTAGAGAAGTGTCAGATCCTTGGGGAAATGAGAACATGTTACTTGTTTAAACTTCCTTGGTACATGAAAATATATGGATATTTCTTGTAACAACTGGAACTATTGTTGCACTCTTACCCTATTCAAATCATGTACATAAGCAAGCAACATTTGTTTCTAACATCTGAGCGTTTTACTTCTAATCCCTTCTTTATTATTGCTCGGCCTAGCCCTTTAATCTAGTATCATTGTCATTCATTACTGTAACAGTGCTGTGGGTGTGTGGGAAGCCATTTTGAGTGAGGTCAGACATCTGTTGCAGCACAGAGATTAAGGAAGATCACAAGATCACAAATGGTTTCAATCTAGATTTCATAAGGGAATAAAATGACGTCCCTCAATGGAACTTTTAGCTCAATCACACATGAAGTCTTTATACTAGTGGCCTCATGCATCACACCCCTTCCCATCTCTCTGCCTCTCTCCTCCCCAGGGCTATTTTGCTTTACCAGGGTAGAGCTCTTAACAGTCTTTTTAAAAAGCCTCTCTGAACAGGAAAATGTGAATACAGCAGGTTTAGCTCTACTAACTATGTGTCTATGTATTCTCACCTAGGAAGATATACCAATATGTACCAAAGGTGTGGGTCTATAGACAACTCTAACAGGCCACATTCTTAAACCTTTTTGTATGCATTTGAACAAAAGTAATACTAGCCATTTTATCAAAAGAAGACTTCCACCAGAACAACACTTGCATTTGTTCTACGTGGTTTTCATCTGATTTGAAATACATTTGAGTGGTTGGCATCCTCTTAAACAGACACAACACAGCACAGTGGTGGAAGCCAACACTTGGCACACATTCTGTCATTAAATGTCATTATATGTTAATCGAGCATTTTGGCTGCTAGTGTTACACAAATATATTCATGCACAAAGTTTACCAATCTGATGAGTACAAAAGAATTGTAACAGTTAACATTACAATTTAAATAAGGTAATAACACTAATGATTGTGATGAATTTACACAAGCAAAATTCTCTTTGTTGTTTTCTACCCTCCACAAGAAGGTCAGCTACACAGCAGCAACCATAAAGCTGGCAGGGATCAGTGTCTTTCTCAAGGATGCTTAAGCAGGGTGAATGCTTACCAACACAGAAGCTTAAACCCGGATCCTCCAGTTGAGGGATGGTGTCCCTTTCACCACGGCATCCTGCCATCTCTAAACACCATGCATCAGGGCCGGCTACAGTGGCTTTAGTCTTACAGATAATTCTGCTTGTGCATTTGGATGGGGAAGTCCAGTTATTGGCAGTAAGGCTGCAGGAAAGTTGCTTAGTGCAGAGTGGAAAGTTGTTTAACTTAAGATCTTCTGCTCTGCAGCAAATATTTTTTGTCCAAAAAGGTAAAGACGTCTAATAATTGTAATCCCAATACAAATCCGAACTTTTAAAACAACTGCATTCAAATTAAATGAAGAAAGGATTACTCCAGGCATAACCCTCACTTTGACTTAAGACCACTGCACAATAAAAACTGCTATAGGTTGCAGTAGTTCCACATATGGCAAACAGTAGTGAGGTAGTGTAAGGTGAGCCGGATAGTAAGATGACCTACCTGCACTCTCACTGAAATTAAATAGCCAATCCAGTGTTAAAGCCCATTTGTGTAGGACATTTACTTCAATATTTTTTTTCTTCTTCGTAGTAATAGAATTGTATAGTGGCTATGAGAAACATGAGATAATCTGTAAATCTATATCTAGGTATCTATTTGTCCCTGGTTCTCATTTGTGCAGAATAACTATGAACTTCACCAACGTACTGTATTGCACTGCTACATATTTTTAAGAATTATGAAAGTTCCTTGATGGAGATTTTGTGGTATTGTTTTCTGTTGTTTATTTGATTTCTGTGGGAGCAGTCAGTAACTAACTATTGCATCTTTCTTTTGACAATACTCCCGCTGTACACAGACAAAAGCAACACATCATCAGGTACTTAATAAGTGTGATTGGCAGATTTAATTACAATGCAGTGCACCAAACCTGGTGGTAAATAGTAGGAAAAATACCAAGCAATTACATAAAAAAAACAAAAAACACTAGTTATAAGGAATGAAAGGAAAAGCAGCTAACTAAGATTAAAGTGGGTGTAAAATGAATTCTGTTATTGTGATGTTGGTGTTCTGGCTTCTGTGGTGCTGAAAGGACAGCTCATGTGAAGTGCACTTTACACACATCTTCAACTTGCTGCAATGTTCTTTGTCATTATTGTTGAAGTGGTTTTAATTATATTATTATAGCTATTACTTAGATGTTGATTCAAGAAGGGCCAAAGTTAGACATCTAATCTCTCTTTGTCTCTCTTGATTGATAATTCCTCATTGCTTGCTCACTCTTTACTGGGGTTAAATGATACTGCTGCATTTTAATATGATGTTTGCATGGGGAAGCCACTGTTTGGTTTTATTTCAAAGTGACAGAATGGTATGGACAGCAGCATAATCCCTCCCTGTCTCTCAGTTATGTATGAAATTTGATACAGGCCTTAAATCTGTTGTTTAAATGACAAAACAAAAATGGTGTGCTTCAGTTCTGCCAGCATACGTGACTTTTCATTTTCTTTGACATTTTGTCTGACTTGCTGTGTCACATCTCGTGTCACACTATATTTGGATTCAGGTCATGCAGTTCTAGTGGTATTTATTCTAAGAAGGTTCCACTTGACATATTTGTCAAAACCTCTTGTTTAGTCAGATTTCCACATTCTATTTCCTTTCAGAGAACATTTTGCAAGTGTTTTTTGTGGTAGTTACACTTCTTGTAACCTGAACTTTATATTTGGATAATTAAAATGCACTTTTTGTTTATTATTACACGTCCTTTCTTTAAAACACATACCATTCTGGTGCCGTAGTTTGGCTTCCACTGCTCAAATATGTTTGTAAATGATATGCAAGAGGCCCTTGAGGTTAATGAGGTCGTCATCCAACAAGAGAGTGAGCTCAATACCCAAGAAACTGATTCTGAATTAGAAAAGAGGCCACACAAGGGGTTCTTTCCTATTAGTTAGTTCAGCCAGAAAAATTCTCATCAGTTAATATTATGTCAAATGCAGTCTCGCTTTGCTAGACCTTCCTCCACAACGCTACCGAGTTGCGGAGGAAGGTCTGGCTACTCCACACAGCATTCCGGGATGGTAGAAATATGTGCTCTGGTTTATTGGCATTTCTTTAAACCAATCAAAATCACCTTGGGCGGCGCTAAGCGCTGCACGGAGCCCTGGAGCTGATGGAAAATAGTCTTGGGAAGGAACTTATTTTGGTGGAAAAGTTGTTTTAGTCGTGAAACTAAAATCTCAGATTGGACAGATAGTCTAGCTAGCTGTCTCGATTTACCCTGCAGAGGTATGAGGAGCAGTTAACCATAGATCCACCAGAGTTTAAAATGGCAACAAAGTTCCCAGAAGGTGAAGGTCGTGGATATAGAATATGGCAAATGGCCTAATTTCAAGTGACATTCCTGCTCAATGAGGAAGTAAGGTCATATTATTGGGCAAAACAAAACCCCTAATTATCTGCGCACAGACGACAACATACTGTACCACATGATAAAATATACCATAGAAATAGCATAATACATTTAACATATTTCATGAATCAGCTTTGCATGCCAAGATGACAGCAGAAGCTATAGCATTTAGCAACAGCTTGTTGCAAGCAGCAGCAGCAGCAATCACATGTGGAAGGACATTTAAGGCCCTACACAGCAAAAGAGGTGTTGCCAGTTATTCTGGCTGATTAGGCCTTTGCTCAGGCTGAAATTAAGCGAATCTGTGTTGGGAATAGATCTTTTAAATGGCAGACATTTTGATTGCGCAGAAGAAACACAGGTGTAACTAATAACCATTTAATTTAATTGTTGCTGTAAGTCCAGTGAGCCAGCACGGGCCCCAGTAAAACTATTAGAAATGTTATTTATGATTACAGCTGTTGTGCCTAAAAACAAGGACTTTTATAGAAGGTCACTTACATGTATGTAAACAAAATAGTGATGCAGGTATCAGATTGACCAAGTACCTAGATCAATTAAGCAATACAAAGAGTGAGAGATACAAAAGATATCCACAGATACCGGTGAAGTGGGACCTTTAAGGCTCTATGCTTCTTGTAAACCTTTCCACAGGTAAGATAGCACAAGACTCAGAATATCCCTTGATTTGATGCAAAAGCACAAACCGGTAAATCATGTGAGATTATAGCCTCTACAGTGGCACAGAAAATAAGTAAAAGTAAAAATAAAAAAGGAGTCAGGGATATTTTTCATCAGTCTGCAGAGACAAAGTCCTATGCAGAGGTCTAATGAGCCAAATATGTGAAAACACCTGTGTGGGTGCACCACGGGTGTGTTGGGCCTTTAAATAGATTACATAGGTAAATGTGTGAGGGTGTAATGATGGCATTTCGGGAGATCAGCCAATGCTCAGCTGATACAGATGGCATCAATGACTGTGTTCCTGCCTTAACCTACGCTATGAGCTCCATTTGTGCTTCCTCATCTGCTCACTCCTCCTCCGTTCTCCACTCTGTGACCCGTGAAGCGGTCAAGGTCCACCGGTAAGGAGGAAGTTCCAATCAGTTAAATGCAGCTCAGAGGAGATGAGGAAGAAAGAGAAGAGCTTTTCAGATGGTCTTGGAGGGAAGATACACAGTTGAAGTTTTCTCGTTAACAGTAACACCATTTCACTGGAAATCTTTTTTATTGATTGGTTGCTACAGCTTATCAGATTGGACTGTAAAAGGAGTGTGAAATGCTGAATAAAGACTGTGATTATATCAAGCTACCCGTGGGGTCAGGATAGACAACAGCACCAACTGTGGTGGTATTATTCCTACTTTTCCATTATAAAGTCAAAAGTATTAGGTGTGTTTTAATCTGAATCACAAATTAATCATAAAGCACTTTTCTACCCTTCCAGCCTTCATTAGTCCTATAATATCAAAGCTTAAAAAGAATACCTACTGCACTTTTAGCAAAGCCTTTTGCCTTTTGCAAAGCAAACAAGCTGTAGACTTCATTACAGCTATTCTGAATGCTGCCTCGTGTCGCTTCTTTTCTTTCATAATAATGAAAAGATTTTTCATTTATGTTTTCAGTTAGTCACAGTCTGTGATGCCTGCAATCGATCTATCGTCGGTTTTGGAGCAGAAAACGTAATCAATCACTGTCAGGCTGAAACACTTTAAGTTTTGATATCATTTCCCTTATCAAATATTTCTTTTTCTGTAAACTGCAAGTCATTGCAGCATTCACGTCCTTAGCATACTCAGGATAAATACAACATAAAGGAACAAAACAACATAAATGTAGACCCAATACACTGCCTCAAATTCTCACACAGGTTTATACATTTGATATGAAAAGCAAATTAATTTCTGATCTTATTATAATATAACCTGCAGTATTACTGTAACTCATGGAAGCATATGTGATAAAAAAAATGGACAGCCCTGATGATGGTCAGTGACATTTTTTAATGTGGTTGAAGTTTAATTTCATTGTTTGAACATGTTCTGATGGATGACCTGTAGATGTAATCCCTTATTGCACAAGGTGGAATACACTAGCTTGACTGATTTCCCTCAGTTCCTCTTATGGCGGTTTGTTGTGCATGTATAGATCTATGGCGCAATTTTGGTGTGAAATAGGAATAATATCTCACAACCTAGTTTCATATCTGCCACGTTCATAGGTAGAAATGGCAGAATAAGAAAGAATAAGAGAGTAGCAGTAATGCGACATAGTACTACATCAGTCAGCCCTGTGTGTCACAGTAGTTTGGCAAAAGCAAGCAAAACAGGTGACAGGTGATACAGCTGTGCGCCATTAGTAATCAAAGTATCGATCAAGTCACTGAAGTGTCAAAGTGTCTCTAGAAGTAATGATGCTAGACAGAGCCAGGCTGTCCCAATTGTTCAATAAGATTCATCCACACATCGGTTCTCTTTGCATTTCTCCCTCAGTTCATAAGCAGGAGGAGATGTGGGAAGTGAACAGGAACATTGTCGTTTTGGGATCCTACACCACAAAGGGTGAATTTCTATCATAGTCAAAACAAAGAATAGGAACAAGAAAGGCTTATGTTAAATTAATGACATTTTACTGCTTTGTGAGACTTTTCAAGCATCTAGCACTGCTTTAAAGGTTAGTTATATTGGTTTAAATGTAAAGATATGGCTGTTTGTTTGGTCATACGGTCAAGTGGAAAAATTCAAGGTGTCGGCACCCTCTCAGGAGTAAAGACCATGGGCGATTAAGACCTCGCCTGCAAAAATGGTGTGGCCAAATCTGATCACCTTCAGTCTCTCTCTCTGAGCAGACCTTCTAAAGGTCAAGCACTATGAGGACATTCAGCAAGCCAAGTTATTGTGCTCTCAGTATCCCGGCCTCTTTGACAAATTTCATGTATTTATTTATTGTTATTTCCCTTTTGCAGAGGACTGAAAAATGAGAGAAAATGCCCTAATAGCAAACATGGGAGAACACTGCATTGTGAGTGCCCTCGTCTCAATAAACTCACACACGACTGTACGGTAGCTAATATGGCTAATTAATGAAGGTGACATGAGACCTCTATGGCTTCCAGCAATATTATGGTTGAACTGGCAGGGGCAGAGGGAGCGCTGCCGGGTTTTTTATTCCGCATTAGTCAGGATTGTGACAACCGCAATATATCTGGAAATTCATGTAGCTGTCCTCCACAGATGTGTTTGAAATGGTTCATCTAAATCCTGTGGAGTGTTCCAGCCATGTCAAGGGATTAGATTACACATGGGATGTCAGGTGAACACAATTAACTAGCAGGTAGGATAGAAACATTTAAAAGTCCATTTGAATTTCAGTTACTAGCGCATCATACATGGTCACAGTCTTGTTTTGAGTGTTTTTAGCTGTGCTAGCCAGCTAGTGGCTCCAGTGATGACAACATCTGTCAAACCACCACTTTGGCACCAAAGTGAAACACTTCAATTATTGGATAGATTGCCATGAAATTTGGTAAAGACATTTTTCATAAGGATCAATCCTTATGACTATGGGGATCACTGATGTTGACATTTTTTGATGTTTTTATTTTATTTAATACTTACGAATGAAAGAGGGTTTCCTATGCAATTTAGAAAATGTATTTAAGGTCTTCAGGGGTTGAATTGTAATAACTTTGGTTAGCTGTACTCTACTAGAAAATGTTAGCAGGCCTAACAAGATAACAGTGGTGATTTACAGTGGTAAAACATAATATTAACATAGACACTGTATACATGTTAGCATGTTGAGATTAGCATTTAGCTTAACGCACCACTGTGCCAAATACAGTACAACATAAATGTATTGGATCTTGGATAAATAATACTGTTCAAGGTTACCAAGAATAATTCAGTATATCGATCCATATTGTAAAATAGGAAAACAAAAGTCTAATCGAATTTGAGCATGTAAACCTTCCTGTATCTGTCACACAATCTTGACTTTGGGCTTTTCAAAGAATGCCCATACACAAACTGACAGTAGTGCTAAAAAAATTCAGGAAATAATCACACATCGACAAATAGTATCCAACACACAGTGTTGTATCCAAAGTATTGTGTAGAAAGCAGGCAGATAAAACTAAATGTACATCAGCCACATTCACATGACGCTCATTCCCTATCATTATAACACAATCCGTATGCAGTTAAGTATATTTCTAGCAAATAGAATAGCTCCATTACAATGTGTTTGGATGCAGGTGCAGTATAAAATGATAATGTGGAGCAATTCCATCAACCCCACCATTCCAGACAGATTCCAGTGCATTAAAAACAAAACCACTCTTTCAAAGCGGTGATAGATTAATCCTTCAAATTTCTACCCAAAGCTTTGAAGTCAATAAGACAATCCAGCCCCTCAAGTTGCTGAATATTATCCATTAAAAATAAAAGCACACATACACATTTTTCAACAGCTGTGATTTTAAAAGAACCCCTTCCCCCTTTCAAAGATTAGATGTGCTGGCTTTATTTTCTCACAAGCGCACAATATCTTTTCGACAAATGTCTTGCAGGATGAGTTTGCAGAGCATGATTCCCTTTCAATATAGCTACACAATTGACTGCAAAATACTGCACCATATTGTATTGTGCTGTATTTATATGATCTCATATTTTTTAAACTTGAGTTGTACTCCTCTTGTTTTCATTAAGGAGAATTAATATGAAAGTGCTATGGAGTATGTCACTTACAACATGGTCTTCATTTAATGCTCTGCCTATATTCTAATATTGAGAAATGGAAACAAATGAACAGTGACAGAGGGACAATTACCATTGCCATACCAGAGAGCCATATTAAAATGTTAAATAGTTATAATCGAGACATCAGGAAAACTATGAATGCATGACAGAAATGCATTGATCATTTCCCACATCTCGGTGTTAATAAGATCCAAGATATTGACACTATGCTCGAGAGCCTCAGAGATCCTTACCACCCAGAATCTGTCTGCGACGACAGCAGCAATTTGTCTTTGGATTCACACTACAGTGATTGCGAGAAATCCAGGATGGCAAAGCTCAGAGATGATGTGTGCACTGTCCCCGGAGGTGTGGGAGGATAAATGGCCATGTGTGCTCTCAAATTACGATGTGCAGTGTGAGGACTACTTTAGAATGGAAATTAGGTATAATTGATATGATTTGTAGGACCACTCCCCATCTGCAGGCCAAGCTTAGAGCACACCATGCAGACACAACAATCAAAGAGGAACAGGGAGAATTCTATGAAAAGAAAATCTCCATTGTAACTCCTATCCCCCCTCATAAACCTCATGAGGATGCTGTTAAGGTGTTAGCAGTGGAGGTGACAGCAAATCTAATCAGAAGTGTACTGTATTTCTAGTTGTGGTAGATGCAAATGAATGCTGTTAGACAAGGCTACAGCTAATGTAAAATGGCAGGACTGAGTGGCTATAAGTTATATAAAATGACAGCTAGCATTATAGCTAAGCCTTTTCCTAAAAAAAAAAAAAAAGAAATGTTGTTAAGGGAGAAAATATAGACAAAGGAGCTGTGATGTGATGTATCCAATTATTTTTACCGGTTGTTTGGAACCAGGTAATCTAACTTTAGGTAACATCTGCAGAGACTGAACAGGCTATAGACGCTCTTTGAAAAATCTACTTTGAAGTATATGAAAGAATGTAATGGTCCTTTGTAAATTTGCCTACTGTGGCATATTAACTATTCATCATAGGCAAATATTCCCATCTTCCTTTATTACTGATTTACAGCAGATTCTTAGTATGTTAATAAAGCATGTTGAGTAAATGAATTTATTATTTTGATCATTAAAAGATAGTTCAGTGGACCACTATTGTGCTTTTAACACTGCTTCCTGTATGTAGGTATTTATGGTGTAGTGCCATTTCTTTATGTTTTGGTCCTCATGCCACGTATTTCCGGTGTTTTATTTGTCTTGACACACGTGGTCCAAATGCACATTAATGATAATTTGAAAGCAACCTTGCCTGCCACTTTAAAACGATCCCAGTGTTAATTTAGCATCTGTGTCCCCAGATGTGGAGACTTTTAAAACACTTTTAGTTATATATTTACAAAAGAGCCTGGGGAATAATCAGGCAACTTTTGGGGCAGATATTAGCTATGGCTCAGCTGTGTTTCAGTGAGCAGAAGGGAAATTCCCTTTCAGTGAGCAAATATGGAAGCAACTTGGTTAGGGTTTACATGTTCTGTTTGTTTTTATTTGCCATATCATATAGTAACATTTACAACAGTCTGTTATTTTTGCTATACATTACCTGTTTGATATAATAAACTTCACTACTCAGTGAAGACCTGATGGTGGGCATTCTATACTGAGCCTATAGCACTGCTAAAGCTACAGCTAAAGACTTTGGGGTTTTGATGTGCACCCCTCAGTATTTCTGCGCATGAGGAGCTTTGTTTTCTCTGATTTCATTTCCTCAGCTTTGCTCGGCATTTTAGTTTAGAGTGTCATGGGGTACTTTGAAAGGGTTTGGGCTAATCTGATGGATACAATCATATTTAGACTAATGTCATTCTTGTAAGTCCTTAAAGCTTTAAAAAAAAAATTAGGAGCCATTAGGAGACAATAAGCTCATTCGAGATGAACTGCGCCTTGCCTGTAAAGTGGACGAGAGCAGGCCGCAGCAGCAGGGGGCGGTGACAAAAATCCGCTGTCAAGTCGGACAGTTTCCAACCGATTCCAGCAGCCTTCAGGCTGAACAGGAAATGACAGAAACACTGTGGTCCGATTCCGATTTAATAAAATGTCATAAGCCCCATATATCAGCTTGTACAGTCTTCAGTTGTTTTAATTATAACAGAGTAGCTCTCAAAATGCTCTACATGCGATCTGTTGCTGATTTTAATTAACAACACATTGTAGATGATCCGTAATCTGAACAGATTTAGTCTCTCTGACTTCTAAACATAACTGTCAGTCACATGTGTTCTGTACAGAATAAACCTTTAAATCAGACAAATAGCTGTTAAAATCCCTCCAATTCAAAATCAATCAAAAGTTTATATGAAACGTCATGATTCTGAACCAATCAGCTGTTAGATCAGCTGAGAGGCCGGCGTTTCCCAGCATGCCCTGGGTCCGCCTGGGTCTTGCACTCGGTGAAAAGCCACTGCGCTGCCTGCGTCTCAAACCTGCGGCCACCTTGATCACGTGAGGTTATCGTTGCCCACGTGTGCATGACGTCAGAGCAAGTCGGGATCAAGTCGGACACAAATCTAACCGGCACGCATTGGGCGGCGATTGCCGGTGATCGATTCTCAGCAGACCTGGCTCATCTCGAATGAGCCTTTTGCCAGCCCTTCCAATGGGCTGATGTAATGTTTTGGCTATAGGCCGCCTTATAGTTGATTATGTGCTGTCAGTCTGGGTTATATTGTGTCTTGTGTTGTCTATTTCAAACCACGTCTGTAATACGTCACCTGCTAAATTGCTGTCCAGAATGATAAGTCTGGTAATCGAGGAGCATGGCTATTATTTTATCACCCACGTCTCTCTGGAATATTAATCCCATCCGAATGGGGCAGCTCCGAGCACAGGAATACAATAGGATCCTGAAGACCCTCAAGAATCGACAGGCACGTTCAAAAGAACAAAACAGGCTGAAATAAAATATCTATTTCAGACATTAACCATGCACAGCATTAACCAACAGAACAGCTTTTTTACACAAGCGTTGAGATTGCAATTCTATAAGTAACAGAGAGAGGAAAAACATTAGGAAGTACTGTAGTTCACTATAAGTAACTGCACAGATCAACAACGGCCATAGAACAAGGGCTGCAGCCAACAACACATAAAGCATGCATGTGTTAAATTGCCTCATATTCAGATTTAAGTGAATCCCCTTTCCATTCTCAACTGCTCCGTAATGATGAGGCCTGAATGGGCTCATAACCCATGTAAGCACCTGCTGCAATAGCTTGACTATTACCATTACCACACCACAACCCTAATGGCTGCCACTCATTATGAAATTGCCTCCAAATGCAGCAATGAATGCTGCTAATTTCAAGTCTGCTGTCCACTGTCATTGTGGCGAGCCAATGAGGAGTTCAGTGGACAGACAATTATGGTCCTGCTCATCATACATCCACTGCATTACTTAATCAACTGTGTATGTTGCAAAATAGTGTATAGCACTGTGAGAGGCTTTTGTTTCTCAGGTAGCCAATCGCTCTACGTCATCCCATCTTGTTAGAGACTCAACACTGTGTTCCCCAGACGGTTATCCCAGGGATATCGGGTGGCACCCCCTTACTGGAGAGCAATTTAACAGTTAACTCACTCCATACAGGTCCAATTACAGGTGAATCTAATACTGGATTAGACAATATGCAACTAGTCTTTGTTTACACGGCTCAGACAAAAAGTGATGCTTGATCTGGAAAGATTCAATTTAAAAGGCCCCAGACAGCTGCCCTGACTCACCGCTCCGATCGACATCATTCGTTTTGCATTTACTTGGAGAAATTGGAATATTATTGACTTGCTGGAAAGCGGCAGAAACAGAGAAATAGGTGCAATGCATTTTTTTTCTACTTCACTGCCCCCCAGCTTGGCAATAAGGACATGTAACTGATGCATTAAAGCGGCTTGATTTGACTTCTGATATCTAGTTGGTCCTCTGCACTGATCTGTTTTGGCAATTTGCATTCACTGCACCAAAAGATGCTTTTAGATAGTAACTATTTTCCACACATCTGGACACATTAACTGTGGGCAATGACTGCCTGCTGTGCATCATTTCATGCTGTGCATCGCAAAGACAAAACATTCCCTAACAATGGCAGGTGTCCAGTAACGATAACATTGCCGTGCAAAATAGCTAACAAATCAGTAATTTTAACAAGAGAAAAAAAATGTATTAAAAATGTTTTAAACGTTGATATTATTACTGCCAATGCTGTTACATCATAGGAATGACAGTAGAAATAGAAGTAGAAATTGGTCACTTTAATTCTGGTATTGAAAAAGTTGAAAACAACATATTGGTCAATATTTTCTTTTTCTTTTGGCATGAACATACACATTTCTAATACAGTCAAGGATTTAAATCTATAATAATTTAAAATGTAATTGTCTATGGATTGTAATGGGATGGAAAATATTAACTTTAAGATGATCCAAAAATTTTATTTTCCAACTCTGTAAAACGTATCTCCGTTACTTCTTTTCTTGTGTTTGTGCTACTGTGTTTTCTGTCAGTCTATTCTACACAGTGCCTCTCTTGTCACGCCTGTGCACTGAAATGTCCTGTCAACCTGTCAATTGGCTGAAAGAAGGCAACATCAGTATATTACCATCCACTCCAGTGCACTTGCAATCTGGTCCACACACACAAACATCATCATAGCATATGCACGAGTGTTTACTCAGCATACAAGGTCACACCAAGCGCATGTCTACTATTGCACATGCCTGATCAATGAGAAAAAAAGCCAAGATGCCAACATCTTGTTTTCTCCACATAGGGCTGGGAGAGAAGAAACTACAAAGTATTCACATTTGAATGTGCTCGAATCAGAGAATGTTTAATTATTTTTATTTTTTTTTATAAAAAATGTATCAAACAGATTGATCGATTAGTTGGCGATTCATTTAATAATTGACAACTAATTGATTACTCAATCTTTGCAGCTTTAAAGGAATGTATTAGTCAAACGATATATTTTGTAGTTGTACATTAGCAAAATAAGACAAAAAAGTGCCGGTGCACAGTAGAACAGTGAATTTTATAACAACTAAATATCAAACAAAGATTTTTGCAGCCCTAACTTCTCTCAATCTTGGACTAGCAGCCGACCCACCGTATCTCTCCACATGGAGGGCATTTGTATCATTTTATATCACAATCTTGGCAGGTTGTTGGGCGTGAAAACAGGTTCTCCTCCAGCATCATCGTACCTCTCTACACTCCCCTTGTGAGTACACGCAAACACACACACACACACACACACACACACACAGTACTAATACAGCAGCAGCAGCAGCGTCATCTGGTCCTTTCAGCATGACTTCACTCAAGTATCTTTAGTCGAGGCCAGCAAAGGCCACAAGGGAAGGTATGGGTACTGTCACGCACATCTTTGATCCCATGTGTTTAAACATTCATAGGCAACCATTAGCTTGTGGTAAGTTGGCTTTTAAAAAGAACCACAGAGGAGGAACCAGTCGGGGAGGGCAGGGAATTCTCTGCCTAGCGCTTTAAGCATGCCCTAGTTTATTTTACAGAAACCATCAAATTAGATTAGGTTCTGACAGTTTTGATGTTTGAAAATCAAGCCTGTCAAAAAGTAAAAAGCCCATGTTAATGTATGTATGTATGCTGTGCCATTCTCCTTCATGACAGATGTCAATAGATTGTGACAAACAGTGTATAAGATGAAGAGTCTAATGTTTTAAATATGTGATATCTTAGAGATGAGCAGCAGCTACTAGAGGTCCCTCTCCTGATGGGCTGTGCTCTTCTGTGATGCTCTAAGTCTTTTGATTCGAGACTTGACAGACACTGACAGACTGCCAGATTGCTCATTTGACTCCAGAGCATATGTAAGTTCACTGCACCTTCCTAACTTGCTGTTGCATGATGTAGTCCATAATATTTTCTCAAACATCTGAAATAAGTGTGCTTTCATTTACTGACATCACTGTCACATTGACATGAGTGGTGCTTAATCACTAGGGTTGGGTATCATTTGGGTTTTACTTTTAAAACGGTGCCGGTACCTAAACCGATACTTTTAAAAAGATTTTTAAAAAATATGGATATATTTAAAAAAAAAAAAAAGGATCACAAAACAACAGTCGGCGACATTTAAGAACGGTTTGTTTATTGCTAAGGCCATATGTTCAAAATTAAATGATTTATTAAAACTGTAATAATAACTTATAACAATAACTTATTTCACCAGTAAAGTGAACCAACCATGAACCAACTGAATCGAGGCTGGTGAGGCGAGTTTCAAGTGAACGCACCATCTGTGTTGTTTTTTCGACAGCAGCAGCTGCAGACTGTTACGTCTCCGTCTCAGTGTTGGGATCCTCTACAGTGAAATACAGTCACACCGTTTAACGTTAGCTGTCAGCCAGTGCTTAATTTGTAAAGTGGGAGGTCCCGGAGCGCGGGGGGGCAGGGGGGGGTGGATCCGGCGACTAAAAACGGGGGTTGGAGGTAACGGAACACAAAAATAAAAATTACACTGCCTAGTAGCTTCGCTGACTAAAAAAACCTAAACAACGCTGTGTGTACATCAGGGCAATGTTTATTTTTTATTTCAGAACACGCACTGCATCGGTGCGAAATGTAAAAAAAAATTAAATAAATAGAGTGCAACAATCGTTTTCAGAAGCAGCAATTATCCACTATTAAACAGACTATTAAATTAACCAAGAAACCCACCGTGATCTCCACATTCTTGATCGGCAGAAACGTTTTTTGCTAGTTTGGGATCCGACTGGCCAGTGTATTTGAACAAGTTAAGCACATTTTGTTGTCTTTTTTGACATTTTTCCCTTGACTAAAATGAGGCTATAACAGCAATCTCAACCAGCACAAGCGCTTGTGTCACTAGAAGTGCAGCGCCGTGCTGTTGAAGTGTCTCCCCTCCCTCAGTCCCTCTCCCCCTCCATCTTACCCTGAAAATTCACCTCAAAACGCATCGAAAATGCAAACACAAGAGCTTCAATGGGGGATATCAACTAACAAAACAGATAACAACATTGAACACTACACAAACAGTAGTTTATTTTTTTCATTTAGGCGATTAATTTTTCCTGGTGACACAGGAGGTGCCGGATCCAATAAAAAAGGTTCCGGATCAAACGTCGGAGGTGCCGGAACATGTTCCGCCGTGTTCCGGCTCAAATTAAGCCCTTCTGTCAGCATTCTAACTGTGTTTAATCCAGCTGCTAGCTAACATTAGGCTAACATTACCTGCTGCCAAGTGTATTATGTTAACTATCGTCATATGCAGCGATGCTTCTGTTGCCTCTAACGTGGGCAGTGCTGGCATTTCAGTAGCACCGAAATGAGGCACCGAAAACCACATTACTATTCGGTCCAGTAGATACTGGTTGTTAAGGCACCGGTGCCGTATTAGCACCGGGTGTTGGTACACAACCCTATTAATCACAAATTTTCTTATATTCTCTTCTTTTTTTACGATTTTTTTTGTCTTTCATACAATTATACCCAAATGAATGTAAGTCAAAGTGTTGTTGAGTGGTGTGTATATATTTTCAAACTACAACAAAAATTAAAAAATAAATAAAAATAATAAATATTTAAAATAAAGAAAACATATTCATACAACTTTCCCAATCAGATCTATTGAAGAATCCCTGGAATTTCTTTTAATATGCTATACAGTCTGTCTTAACAGATGTACATTGCTGGGATGAAGCATGACATCTGACAAGCAGGATGTCCCTCCCCTCCCGCTATCGGGTAATAGTGCTTCCAAGGACGATTATGATTGGTTTTTAAGAAAAACAAACAATCCAGAGTGTTTTTTCTTCTGTCCCAGAATAAATAGGCGGAGTAGCCAGACCATACTCCAGTGCTGACACAGTGCTGTAGTGATAGGTCTGGCAATACAAGATATACTTTATAATACTGGAGAAATCGAGTAAAGACTAATTAAGTCGACCTTGCCATCTCTTCCAGGTGTTTGAAACACAGCAAACTTAAACAGGTCAAAATTAAACAAGCACTCCAATGTTTAATCATCTGTGTACCAGAATATTTCAGGGTTTTGTTGAGCCATTTAATTTCATGGAAAATTGACATTCTTAAATCAACATATTTTCTACATATTTTGTAAAATGGACCTCACTTTACAAGTCTCCCAAATCACACATTCATTCATTCATATTTTATATCAATGAATGGTGTCATAAAACCAATCTCTAGAAAAAAAAAAAAATATTTGTCTAACTAACTAAAGTTGCGCTTACAACTAATAATACATCAGACAGACAATGCCACTAAGCTGCTGCCCTTTCCTGATTCATTTCTAACCATTCTGAAACAACATTGAAATTGTCTTTCAATTGGTGATGCAATTCATAATGTAGCCAGTGGAGACATCATTAGCTTACATGTTATGTGACTATAATCTTTTCATTGTCAGGATTGCTTACTGCTGAGTTGTGTAGCAGCTACAATCTTCTCAGTGCTGTCCATTTATACTTTAGGCGTACCTGATGTTTTTTATCCAAAGGGACGTGAGTGCCACACTAAAACAAGCTTAAATCCCTACATCACCAAAATTACAAGCAACTAATTACTATGCAATACTGTCTATGTTAAGCCCACAGCACCACCATGTTTCATATGAATGACAGCAGGAAAAGGAAAAAAAAGGCTAGAAATAAATAAGAGGCATACAAAGACATAAAAGGGATTTTAGGTAGTAAAGGTAGCAGTCAATTGAATTAACTTGCAATTAAATCAATTTACTGTAATAAAGAAACTAAAACTGCATGATGTATAGAAAAATATATTGAATTCAATGTTATCTGAAAGTAAATTCAGCCTCTGTTATAGTCTTGAAGTTTTCTGTATTAAGAGGTACAGTACAGTACAGTACATACAATGTATCCCTTGTGAGGGTTCTTTCATAAACAGCCATGTTAAGCTCACACATACACAACATTCCAACTCTATTGAAGTATGCTTGCAGTGCTTGAAGGTCACATTCAATAATGAATTCAGTCAAATAGTGACAATTATGCCCGCAAACTGTTCACACACACACACACACACACACACGTGTCCCTCGACTCCCTTCACTCCAGTGCAATGATGATTGGGTTTCTCCACTGGACTGACTCCACTCCTGCTCTGCCATTCCACTCAGCACAGTGAGAAATCACCTAGTCAGTCTAGGACTATTACAGAGTAATTGGCCTTTTAAAGAGGGGCTCCACCATGTGAAACAGTGTAACTGAGAATGATACTCTCGTTGCTCCATTCCCCATTTTGTCCTCCATCCCTCTACCCTAACATTTCTCTCCGTTTCTAGCTTCACCTCTTGCTCTCCCCTCTCTTTCCAGGCCAGCTGCTCCCAGTGTGTCTCTGGCCCACAACATGGTGTTCCTGTTGCACCCTGTCTGCTGCAGACTCTTGTTGACCTCTAAAAGCTCAGTGCTGTAGCTGCCACTTTCAGCACTGGACAGCTCCTGGACTGTACAGAGCAACTTTATTTTTGATAGGGGAGAGCAAGTTAAGGCTGTTTAGCATGTATTCACTGATTTGCAGCGGTTTTTTAAGGGGTAATGACAAATGATATCATCCTGTCAATGGTGTGTCAGACATTTTGTAGTTTCTTTGGGGACTTTTCTATGTGCATTTATTTTTTGTAAATTTGTAGTTGTTACTATTGGAACACTAGTTAACACCATTAAATTGAATGAATATGTGATATACATGTGCCGCTGGCAAATCCAGCAATGCAGGTTTGAGAGGTGGCACCCCACCAAATCTCGCGAGAATCACAACTTGCCTTACGGCACGACTTCACATACATCAACAACATATAAGAATCAGCCACTATGGAAGACGCTTAGCGGGTATTTCAGACATGAATCATGGCAGAGTCGACGAAGAAAGGGCAGTCGGAAGAGTCAAGGAAAAGAAAATGAGAGTCCCACTCGGTCAGGCTTTCACTCGTTAGCGAGAGCTAAAAGCAGCAAAGGTAACGTTAAATACAAGTACTCCACATGGACTCTAGGGGTCGCTGTTTGACAAAAACGGAAACTGCATAGTATGCCTTTAAAATCACTGGCAACTACAGTAAGATTGCACCTCATACTCAGGTTCCTGGTAAAAGGACATATAATTATAGAAAATATCAGTATAAGATTTCTGACTTGGCATCACAGATTTGTGTGTGTGTGTGTGTGTGTGTGTGTGTGTGTGTGTGTGTGTGTGTATGTGTGTGTGCGTCTGTCTGTCTGTGTGTGAGAGAGGGAGAGAGAGTGAGAGAGAGAGAGAGAACTTGTGTTTTGTCTTGCATGTGTGAGAGGGAGTGTGTAATGAGAGTGTGAGCATGTGTCTTACTGTGTGACTGGGAGGTGTGTGTGCTTTTGTGTGTTTGACATGTGCAGCTCTGGAAGCGAGGGAGGAAGAGAGAGGAAGATAACTTCATTCCCCCACAAACAGCTTCAGGCCTTGAGAGCAGAGATAGATGAAGGATGGCATCTTAAATGGTATGCGTCAACTGAATACCACGAGAAGAAAAGAAAAGAAACAAGCGCAGAATGAACCTGCCAGCACAATCTCCTGATTGAAAAAACACTGGAGAAGTAGGGGTGGCTTGGGTACCTGTAAAATCTCCCTTTGGAGGTTTACTGAGACAGTACCTGGGAGGAGACCCAGGGTCTGACCCAAGATACTCTGCAGGGAATACATTTCCCTACAGAGTAGCAGTGAACCTGATACAATTAGGCTTTCTTTTGTTCAAAATCTCTCTTTACCTGCATACTAACTAACACAGCCTTTTCCGGTGTTACGCCAAAATCGGTGACCCTCAGAATGTGTGCTCTGTAGCGCAGTCAACCTGCCGTAAATCATTTTGTGACTGTGAAAAATCGGGACCGGGCAGAGGCATTAATAAAAACTATATGAAAATAGCATTCTTTTTACTCTTAGTCTGGTTTGCTGTTACAGGTCATTTATGATAAAAATTACACAGTTTCAGAAACATTTAAAAGTAACAGTAATAGTAATAGTCACTTTACAAAAGGCAAATAAATGTTTTCCATCGCTAGAACCCTGGTTCATAGTTCACAAAATTAGAATTGTCTGTTCTAATCTTCTTAGGTTGGATTTTCTTGCCAGCAGGCATGTTGGGAACCTATGCATGCTGTAATATATTATTTGTTGAATCTTTGTTCTTAAGCCAGGATAGATGTCACAGGGTTAGATGAAAAATGTGATCGCAATGGATTTGTCTGATGTTTGAAGACAGTGGCTGTGAGGTGTGTGATGATCCTCAAAGACAGTATATAGATATATTCATGTTGGAGTGGGCGATATGACGATATATTCATGTTGGAGTGGGCGATATGACGATATGCATCGTCAAAACAATATAAACATGCCTATTGTATATATTTTGTCAAAAGAACAGCGGTCAAACTGCATTACAGCAATATTTTGTCATTTGGAAGACAATTTACATTCTGATCTGATGTTCATTTTGCACTAATGTTATTAATAAAGAGAGAAATATTCAGGACTTTTCATTTGTCAAGTATTTAATTTACACAGGTGAATACAAAAGTAGGCTTTACTGTGTGGTTATTTCATATAGACTATTTATTGAATTACCAGAACACATGCTAGATTGTGATATATGTCCTTATCAAGACCTGAAATTACAGGATTAGGATAAAAGATTTTGACCACATCGCCCAGCCCTACTAACAAAGAATAGACAGCAAGGGTTGGTTGCAAGCTCAAGTGCTATCAGTGCAAGTGTACAGATGGACAGACAGATAAGGCCACCGCAAACACAAAAACACACACGCCACTATTTATTTAGATTTGTCTCATGCTGATATACCTTTTCCTGTCACAATGAGTAGAAAGAGAAGCTTTGGATGGGGAAATCTACCCCTCAGCAAAACACATTCATGCTTCAAGCCAGAGAGGAAGACATAAGAAGAGAGCAGGAGAAAGCAAGGCCCACTTCTCTGAGCCAGAGAGGGAGAGAGAGAGGGAGAAAAGAAAGAGCAAGAGAGCAGTAATACGTTTCCATCTGAAATATTAAAGCCTCTGGATTAATCTGTCTTCCCTCTCCCTGGGGTGCTGGTGAAGGCTCTCTCTGTCCTACAGTTCCCTGGAAAAGGACAGAGGCTGGCTACCTCACCTCGTCCTTCTCTACCGGCCAGCACCGGCTCTCCACCTCTCCTCTCATAATGGCCATTTAAGTGTTTGTGTGGGAGTGGGCTGTATGCTGGAGGTTTTCTGAAATGGCCGCTACAGGCTGCATGCACTGTCTGGATACATTTGAAAACAAAGAAATGGCTACTTTTCTATATTTTCCCACATATTGAAAACTAAGAGTTCAGAAATGATTAGTCAGTTAATCTATCTGTTGACTGACAGAAAATGGACAGACAAAATTTTTTGATGATGAACCAATTTATTTATTTTATATTATTTAGAGATAATAGTTAGTTGAGTAATGAATTAGTCGACAGCCATAATGAAATTTTTTACTATTTTTGACATTTAATGAATAATTAATTGAAAAGATAATGGTTGACAATTAATAATAATGAATTGACTAATAGACTAAACAATGGATTAACCATTCAAACTAAGTTTGATACCTAAAATAATTAGAGGTGGGGGACTCGAGTCGCATGACTTGACGAGTCCAACTCAAGTCGCCAACTGGAGGACTTGAGACTTGCTTGACTTGCATTGATAAATTACTTGACCTTGATTTTGACTTGAGACAGATGACTTGACTTTTTATTTATTTAATAGCCAGGCCATATTCTTTTTTTGAAGGTATTGAAATTAATAGGCAAGCCTGCGACGGGCAGTGGTGGTTAGACGCGAGAAGAAACCAGCCAGTCTCCGCGGAGCTCAGCTAGCTTGATGTAAACCTAGCACCTTAATTGGATATATGTCTCTGTAATGAAGTTTTGGCTGCAACAGTTTCGTAGCAATATTGAAAATAAAACAAGACTTTTCATGACGACAAATATCTTTTTAAACTGATTATGAATGTAAAAACTGGGGTAGACCTACGAATTTTGTACAACTTGACTTGTGACTTGCTTGACCAATAGCAGGGACTCAACTTGACTTACTTGATTCTCACCACAGTGACTTGAGACTTGCTTGCAACTTGAAGGTTAAGACTTGAGACTTGCTGGTGACTTGCACATGTGTGAATTACTCCCACCTCTGCTAAATAGACACAGTGCAGTGGTCAATTGTTAACGTTCTTCATTATAGACTTTATTTAAAAGCTATGATGAGCCGATGAGTGCTCTCTAGGTTGGATGTTGGGTCCATCAAAGCCTTCAAGCTTTTAACACCTATTTTAAATGTTCTCCTGGCACCTAATGAAGGTGGTGGCACCCATCTAGCCTTTATCTAGGCCACCAGATCCACAACTGGACCCATCTGGCCTTGCTATCTGCTCTCTCTGTCTCCCCACATACACACATGCACGTGGACACACACACACACACACACACACACACACACACACACACACACACACACACACACACACACACACACACACACACACACCAGCTGTTGTGGATTACCAAAGAACAAGAGCAGGTCTATTTTTTGACTTATGTCAAGTGTTTGATGGAGTTGCCCTGGATGTACAAAAGCACAGGCTTGCTTATTATTACATAGTATAATACTGCATGCTTTTCTTTAGATGTACACTAGTGAGTGCAAATGGATAGAATGTGTTAAAAGTGAATTGTGTTGAATGACACACAAACTTTAAATTAAACCCACAGGCTTTGGCTGAATGCTTCAAAAAGCATACCATGGTTGTGTTGAGGGATGCTGCTGTTTGTGGTCCAAAATCCAACAACTTAAAACTCTCCCAAACCCTCTGCGAAAAAGGAACCCATGAATAATGCCTTGTGCTTTATTTTCTTATCTGATCAAGCCTCGATGTTGCCACTCAGAGAAATGTGGGTTCCTTTAATCAAGCTGGTTTCCATTTCTGAGAAAGAAGACATCTGTCTGACCTTACCTTCATCTATCTTAACTTCCCTCCATACATTGATATTAAACACTGACCCTCCAATCTTCCCAATACCCCAATCTCATCTTTATCTTCATTATTCTCTGTAATGCCACAGATTTTTTTCTGGCTGGAGTGTCAGACACATCTTTACTAACCCCCACTCCCCCCTCCATCCTCAACCCCGCCTGTCCCATTCCACCCTTACACTCAGAAAACTCAGAGGGAGCACAGTCCTTTTGTAAAACAGACAGTTAAGGAGTAACAACATGCAAAATAGTCACTTGGGTAGCAAGTTGAGGCTTTATAGCTTTAGTTACTATGACGGGAAGAGGGTAAAACCAATGGACTGAGGCAACCCCACCAATTGCTTTCCCTACAACTGCAATAACATATTCCATCATATCCCTGAAGCATCCATGACTCCAGCTGGGATCAAAGAGTATACTTGAGTGCATGCTAGTGCTGACAGCGGCAATGTCTTGTTTGCACCAAAGCCTTCATTCCGTTCCATTGATAGCAATCGTGGAAAATAGATAATAGGGTTTGGTTTTCCCATTACCTCAGAAAGTATAGGTACATAACAGGAGAAGACACACTGGAATATAAAAAGCCAAGTCACTCACTTGACAGTGTTCTTTCATGAAATCACAATAATGAGAATTTTTGTTGCTATTCTTGTTGTTATTGGACAGAAATATTAGGTGATAAATCAGGTACTGCAGTAAACAGCATAGCGTCACCAGTATTTTTATACAAGGCTCAATATTAGGGATTCACCGATCCCATACTGTTATCAGATATCGGTCCGATACGGACTCAAACTGCTTATTAATTAAACACTGGTATCGCATCATTAGTCAGTAGCGGCCGATATATAAAGTCCAGGTATCAGCGTCAAGATTGAAATAGTCGGATCGGTGCATCCCTATACCCAATATGCATCATTTTGCTGCAAAGCTCACTATTAAAAAGATCAAAACAGATTCCATATCTTACTCTGGTTGTATTCCTTTCAGGCTGTCTGTGACAGGTGTTTTATAGGGAGGAGCACTGTTGTTGTGGATGTCCCATCAATGATTCAATGCAGCACATCAGATGGAAGAGGAGAGACGGAGAGAAAGATGTCTCTGCCTGGATCCTGGAGGGAACTTTCAATATATAATTCACTGAGTTGTCTGACGTGTTGGGTGTGAATGTGATAGATGTTCTTTCAGTCTCGTGAAAATTCAGTGCTCTTAAACCTTGGCTCTCTTAGGCCACTTTGAGCATGAACCACACTGCCAAAATGTCCTATTTTATAATCTTTTGATCCTTACACTATGCTACTGTAGAAATGCTGTATACACACACACACACACACACACACACACACACACACACACACACACACACACACACACACACACACACACACACACACACATACACACATCAAACAGGTGTGTCGCACTCACACATTTTTACATGATAATTGACAACTGGCTCCTCCATTTAACTTAGAAGCACAGCAGGCTATGTACAGTAACTCTACACTTGCACGAGCTCAATCAACTCGCCATGAGTAATCAAACATCCATGAGTGCCATGAGCAATAAAAACATCTCACACTTAAATCCGAGGCTAAAATAATATTCACTACTGGCAAGCTTTAATACTGACTACACACTGTTCCCATGCAGCTTTTGTGCTGCCACACTATAGTGTATAGTGGCAGAATTGTACCTGGTATGATTTCATGTGACAAATAAAATGGAGTGATAGATTATATATTCACAATTGTGTTTACTTAAACAGAAAAGGGTGCTTGACGTAGTTGAAATAAAATAAATGTAATTTCTGTCCACTATCTTTTTTGATAACAAGAAACTGTACAAAGCTACACAGTCCAAAGTGTGTGTGTGTGTGTGTGTGTGTGTGTGTGTGCGCGTGCGTGTGTGTTTGTGTTAATCGGCAAGCTCGGGCAACAAATCCATAGAACAGAGCCATGTAAGATAGCAGATTAGGGGAATATGAAACACACTCTGGAGTGAGCGCTAAGCAAGGGCTTTTGTCTTGTTATCTTCGGGAGTGAGTTGACATTATCCCCATGGATAAGGTTTTACCATGCATGGATTACCGCATGAGACAAGCTGTGTGCACCCCCAGGAAAATAACATGAGAGGACCTTGGTCAATCCTGGTCTCCATCTCCCTCTCCACTCGGGCTCCCTTTCTCACTATACATCAATGCTATGATCAGCACACCTGGGGCTTTTGACACCATGTTTGAAAATAATGGCATCTGCTGGAACTTCACAAGGGGCATTAGGCCACCTTTCTTTCTCTTTCTATTGAATAATTGAGCACACAAATATTTCAAAAACCCCAAAAATCTATATTCCTCATATAATTACGTTCTATTTACACATAGCACCCTACAGTACACAAAAATAATTGTGAGTTAGAGTTAAAGTGTGACAATACTAAAATGATGTGCGGACAAATGCACAAGTTAAATGAAGACTTAAAAGCCAACTGAAATAAACGTCTTTTAAGCTGTCTAACTGAAGTTGCCTCACTATTATCCATGGGAATGGTATTCCACAGTTTGGGAGCCGAGTTTAAGAAAGCTCCAATTTTCTTCTACTACTCTCAATATCTGACAAATCCACAGCGGAGGATCAGACTGATCATAAACTTAACACAAAACAAGACAGGATCTACAGTGTAGGCCGGTCCTCAGCCACTAAGAAGTCCAATCAAATGTGCTTTAAAATTAGGTCCTAATGATACATGGAGCCAGTGTTCTTCATAGCCAGTGCTATGTTAAAATAGCTCATCACTCCACTTGCATGATAGGCTCTCTGTTTTTAGTTTTGATCCGAAGACTACAGTAGCAGCCGGATGTTGAATATTCTGCAGACTCTTAATAGACTTTTAAGGGCGAACAGAAGAGCATGTTACCAAGGCAGCTTTATTAACATATGTCCTTCATGTACGTTGTATGAAAACAATTCATAAAAAATCATTCAAAAGGACTTTCAACGGAACCACAATTGAAAATGTATTGGTTTTAATCGCAAAGTTCTTAATCCATTTAAAGGCAATGGGCCTCATTCACCAATATCTTCCTATGTTTTCTCTTAAATATGTTCTTAAGAAGGTTCCTAAGAAAAATCTACGTTGGATTCATGACGTGTTCTTAAACAACAGATTTGTTCGCACCTGTGTTCTTAGGATTGATGAATCCCACGTCTTCGTAACTGAAAGCGCGTGCCAGTTGTTCCTAATTAGCATAAAAAAACGCCCCGCAAATTCCCATATAAGGACATGACACTTCCTGTGCACCTCCTGGGAGACAGGTTTTCGGAGATTGTCGGAGCCGCGGTGGAGGAAGTACTGAATCTCAGTACTTAAATAAAAGTACAAATAACCAGAGACATATTTACTTTAGTAAAAGTAGAAGGTGTCCACCCCCACAAACAAGGCCTGGCTTTTTAAAAAAAGTTCCTATCCTAACCAGCATAAAACGGAAATGTGTTGTTAGAATCAGAATGCGGTTGGTTTTATTCATGGTGTATTATAAGACAAATAAAGTGTGTGATGCAGTGCAAATAGGGAGATGTGAAGAGGTCCAGCCAAATAAATAAGATATGAACGCGTCTTACGCAGCCTGGCGGAGGAGTAAACGACGCTGTGGAGAGAAATAGATATAGCAACTTTGATTTAAAAACGGGAATAATAAAAACAAATGTTTTTATTTTCACTTTTACCGGAGGCTGTATTACAGAGGGTCAGCGGCGCTGCACCCGGGCTCTGGAGCACCGGAGCCGGCTTGGATCAGCGGTGCCCCATATATACAGTATCTACGGCAACCAAACTTCACTGGTGAGACAAACGTGTGACGGTCAGGAAGACGTTTTGGCAGGGGAGAAACTGAAAATCTAACGGAACATTGTAGAAATGTAGTGGAGTGGAAAGTATAGATAATTGCTGCAAAATGTAACAAAGTAAAAGTCAAAAGTAGGCTATGCACTATTGAGTCTACTTAAGTAAAGTACAGATACGTGACAAATGTACTTAAGTACAGTTAGGACGAATTTGTTCTTTGTTACATTCTACCACTGCATTTTGGCCCTATAAATAGCGATCAATCACCAAATAACGCAGGATTTAATCAGTTTAATTGCTGATGTAAATTGCAGTGTTAGTGTTTTTTTTGCATAATATGATTTCTTTTTCAACAAATGATCAGAAATACATTACAGTACAATACTATCATTGTAAACGACTGTAGAATTAAATAAAATGCAGTAAGCAATCATTTGGAGCAAATTGTCATCACTCAAATGTGCGTAAGAGTGCTATTCAGTGTTCGTAGATTTTGTTCTTAGCTAAGAACAAATCCAAGTTAAGAAAACATTAGTGAATGCCAGAATCTTCGTAACAAGTTCGTAAGAAGGGTTTAAGAACACATTTCTTCGTAAGAACGGTTGGTGAATGAGGCCCAATGTTTCTGGCCAGTATTTTTCTTATAAAAGGAAAGTTTGAATGGGATAGTTACTTTGGACCTCATTGTCTAGGTTAGCTTTTCTTAGGGGTCTCAACAAAAGCAGTTCTGAAAGAGCCCCATTCTGAAGGGATGTGTTTACTTTTCAGGACACTATCTGAGACAGTGTTAAAGCCATGCTTAAAAAATATAGTGGGAAGACGACACATGGGGATTTACATTCCATTACATCTGAGAAGAAACAAGTTACGAGGTAAAAAAAATCCATACATTTCTGCCTTTTGAAGAAGTACAGAGTCGTTTTTAAATTTTTTGCTCTAAGATTTGTGATTTTATTGTTAGAAACATTAGCTAATTCCTTCATTTGAGGCACAATATATTACCATTATGTACTGCTTTACTGCTTTAATGCTTTACAAAATAACAGATGAATTGGATAATCTATTTGCAATTCCATTTGACATTAACAGTAAGGTGCAAAAAGATGTAAGCCGACATGATTATGTAAGGCACTTGAATTGTCATGAAAAGCAGTGACTAAGTTTAAGCGTTAAGGTTCAGCTTTAAAGGTTCAGTATAATATGGACAACTGAAGGATATCAGAGGCCTACATGAAAAAGGCATCACAATTGATAATAATAAAAAAAGAAATAGTCTTGGTTCCTTATCATAATTTCCTTGGGAAATCTTTGCAGGAAGTCATGACAGTAGGTAATATGGAATGATGAATAATACTTGTATCTCTTCCGGTGCGCTCCTAAGATAAGAGCTCTTATTGGCTGCTATTCATATTGTCAGCGATGGGAGGTGAACAAAAGAAACCCACAAAGAGGAACTGAAAACAAAGAGAGAGGCAAGCATGTGCCTTAAAATAAAGGACAGGAGGATGTGTATAAAAAAGGAGAAACTAAGTATAGAGGCATGAATGATAGTGGGAGGGAGGGAGGAGAGAGAGAGAGAGAGAGAGAGAGAGAGAGAGAGAGAGAGAGACACTTGATTTGATTTGATTAGGATCCCCATTAGCTGATGCAGAACATCAGCTACTCTTCCTGGGGTCCACACAAAACATAAACATACTTGACAACAGCTAAGACGTTTTCAGACAAAACAACCAAATGATAAGAACAGTATAACAAACAATATTCTTTCTCGAAACATAGCTATACATATTCCTCTTTATATGCTCTTATATATTTTACATTAAATTCATAAGCACTGAATAACAAAAGTGAAATCTTACAACATATTCCTATACATATAAATATTCCTATACATAAAAGGTACAAAATGTAGTTAAAAAATATGGTTAGGCATAGGGCCACTAGATGTTGCTTTACTTGTTTTTTAAAGCTTGCTTTATTGTGTGCTTTAGCAATCTCAGCTGGAAGTGAGTTCCATGCAACCATACCTCGATACATTACTGTATGTTGCATTGATTGTGTGATTGAGAGAGAGAGAGCGAGAAAGAGGTGACCTGCATCTCCACCTCCACCTTCACACTCCACAGCAAGCCTCTCCATCTCAACCAGGGCACCATGGCACATTTCCTGTCACCAGGGGTGGCAACAGGCCACACATTGCAGTGAATCAATCCGACTGCTGCAACCTCCACACTCCACACTTCCTTGCAGGCTCGACATGTACCCTGATGCTATGTGCGAAGCAGTGCTAGTGAGAAATCATGTTCCACATGCCGCACATACCTCAGTTTCAAGTTGTGACTTCAGTATCTCTCCATGATGCATAAAGTTTAGATACAGAGAGGTTTGGAGGAATTGATGCAAAGCTTTCTATATGACACTTTACAACTGGAGATTTATTTTCATGTCAACAGGATCAGTACACAGTTGGAACTAACAATGTGGCAGACAGTGACTGAGAGTATCTCCATTTGAATTATTATTGAGTATCCTTTACAGGGCTCTCCTATAAAAAACCTTCAAACAGCTTTTAAAATGTTGCTTTAAAAGGGTATGAGGGCCATAAATATGTTTTTTTATAATGGTTAATGAAAGCTTTATGCAGGCACTACAACTGTAATCCCTCCAAAATGGGACCATATATCCAACTGAATTAGGAAGGACTCAAGCTCTATAGCACCTAAATCACACATGACACTGCAGTTGTGTTGCCACTTGCCGTCCCTTGGACAAAATAAATTGGCTGTTATTAAATTCATTGCATCCCACCAAAACCTGCCAAAACCACATGTCCCCCAACCCAACCCAACTCCAGCTCCCATATCTTTCCTTGTTATTCGTTTGCAAATTGATAACGGAACCAGAGACCCCGCAGGGTCGGTAATTCAATATTGGGATCTAACAGTCTCAGATCAGATATGATGGACTGTAATCCTCTCTGCGCTGCCACAGCCACATGCACTACCATATCTCAGTGTCCCTTCAGCTATCAGCAAGTCCTTGCATTCTCTGCACATGAATGAATAAATGAATGAATGAATGAGTGGGTGAATGAATGAATGGTGGTTTCATGTATTAGAAGCAGGCATACTGTATGTAGTACACAATCCTAACACAAAATGGCACTGTGGCAGACTTGTGGGTAAGTAGGCATGACAGCATGTGATTAAAATGAGTGAGTTAGTGAGTACTCCCCCAGCACACCCATCACCACCACCACCACTAAACCCAGTCTTTAAAATTGTTCTTTCCTCTCCATTTCTTCCAATTTGAAAAGATGTAAAGAGGGGGAGTCATGTTCAGAGACAATAATGATCCCACTGTTTACTTTCAATTAGGATTATTTCTTTCCTTAGGCCAAAAACACCGGAGGAAACATTAGTAACCATTAACTCTGGAAGGGCTTTTTACCGCATTTATGAAAATAGATGAGTGAAAAATAAGCCAAATGTAAATCTAATATTACAAAAAAGGCAACATATGACTATTGGTGCCTTTGCCTCTGAAAGACAGCCCTGTGGAGGCCAACTAAAATCCTATACCGTGTTTCTGCCATTAGACCACTGAGCATGGGACATCTCAAGCACTTTACAAAAAGGAAGCTTCATCAATTATTCACACATCCGGCAACACACATTCCACATGTTTCTCTTCCCATACATTAATATTTCAGCCCCCCACCCCCAACATAACCTCTTATTCTCTCTGCCACCTCCCGGTGGACATTTTGTCTACATAAATCACACAGTGACATTAAGGAGCCCTAAGATGGCCTCAGCCAGTACTTACAGTCGGCAAGCTTCTCCTTCAACAATCTATGAGTTCCCTGACTGTTGCCTGAGAGTCAAATGTCACTCAAAAGCATCGGATAAACTTAATAAAATACCAATATAAGCAGCAACAAAGTTTTACTGGTATGCCTCTATATGCATGCCGTACATAGAATGGAATAGACACCTTGTTTGTAATATGAGACAGAAGTAGCTGCATAATGAATCATTTAAGACTACAGGCAAAATAACAATAAAAGAGTTTAGATTGTGTGGTTGCTTCTAGCAAGGTGAGATTTTTTTGTTTGTTTATTTTTTGTATCTTTGAGGTCTTCCGGGGACTGTTGTTTACTGAGACAATTTCCCACAGGACAGATTGGTCCTACGCCTTTTAGCACCCCCAACAAGCCCTGTATGCTTTATGTTAGGAAAGGTTGAGGTTAGGGCCATGGTTGTGGTAAGGGTCTGCCAATTCAACTGAAGGGGGCGGAATATGTACACAGCCTGAGAGGAAGTGTTGCCGAAGAGGCTCGACTCAAGAATCCAATGTCCCTTGTATGAGGGAGGATGGCACGCAACAGCAATCCAAAGCTACAATCTTGGATGTTACACAGTGGACTCCATACTGGACCGCTAAGCATACAACAACATGAACCTTGTTGGTAGCAGTTTCACCCTTGTGTGTCCAAACCATTAGCTCATGTTCACCTCACAGTGCTAGCTTTGTTCACTCTAGCATGCCTTCAACAGCATTATGCATCGTGCTAATGTACAATAAGTACTGGACAAAGAGCAGAGACTACTACGGCACAGGTTCTCTTGTTGCACAATGATTTAAGGCTGCAACTTATTATTATTCTTAATGAATTGATTCATAATTTTACATAAAAACAGGGTTTTCCCTGCCATTATAAGGTTTAGGTGTAGCACCCGAGCCATTTTGGGCAGCACCTAAGCAGAATTAATGAAAAAAAAAAAAAAAAACTTATTTAGCAAGTTTTTCCTTTAAAGGTGCTCTAAGTGATGTGACGTGTTTTTTAGGCTACATCATTTTTCGTCACATACAGCAAACATCTCCTCACTATCTATAACTATAAGTGCTGTTTATTTATTATCTGCTCTAGCTTTTCCAACATTTTAGACACAGATAAGGTGATAAGAATGGTCCAAAATGGTGTGTAAAAGAGACGCAAAACTACCACAAACCAACTACAAAGAGACACCAAATGACCACAGTGACCCAAAACAACCCCAAAGAACACAAAAATGACCAAAAAGAGACACAACACAAATACAAAGCGATGCAAAATCCCACAAAGAGACACAGTCCCACAAAGAGACTCAAAATGTATAGGTAAATTACATTTATTTTATTGAAAACCGTAACATTTTCCTGAGGAAGGACACCTAAAACTCCCCGCCAAATATATGCCATAAGTCTTCCACAAAGCTAGGGAAAACACTGTAAAGAAAATGCTCAGTATAATTTCCCAGCGCCCAATGACATAATCAGGATGCTTGTTCTCTGACCAAAACCTGAAGATATTGTATTTACTGTCATGTCACAAATAATACAAGAAAATAAAAACATTCAATCCTCACAGGTGCAAGAGTGAAACCACAGAATGATTCCCAATTTTGGTTGAAAAATTACCGAAAGCGGGTAAGAAAATAGTTGCAGATTCTTTTCGTGTTGAGTGACTAATCAATTCAGGTTACTTACTCTTACCAAAAGCTTTCTTTTTATTATCTTTACGTCTAAAACATATCACAGTAATCCAGACACACACACACACACACACACACACACACACACACACACACCTATGGTGTCATAAAATGTATATATAATGTATAATATAACATAATACACTGATAACCTCCACAGATTTACATTGCCTGCTGATTCAGTTCTGTATAGGATACATCACCGAGACGTTGTAGTGACAGGATTGAAGCGAAAGACTTCAACATTCAAATATGGATAATACCTTGAGGGCAATCTGCATAAAAATGGGAGAGATAATAATAGAACGGGTAGAATGGTGGTCTGGGATATGTAATATGTCTGGCCAAGCCTCATTCACTGAACTGTGATGAGTAAATGCCTTTACCTTTCAGCTGGATCCTTACTTCTGGAGCATGCTCTCATGGTTTCTGACAGTCTTCACCCAAATAGATTCATTTCTTTCTTGGGTATCCAACACGCCCTTTTTCTGTCCTTCTGCGCTCACTCTCTCTCAGCCATTGCTACTTGGGGCTCTCTCCCTCCCTCTTCCTTATTGATTCACTGAGGTTCAGTGGGTAGAGCACGGCACTAGCAATGGAAAGGGCATGGGATCAATTCCCACCAAATTTCAAGCATTCGCTGGGCTGTCACTCTAGGATAATTTGTCTGCAGGCTTGCCCTACTGAATACACTGATGTATTCTGCTTTGTAATTGGTGCCCATCAGTGTCAAATGTCTCTGCTAGCTAGATATGTGGGGCCAACACTGCAGGATGCTGTACAGTTTCATTCATTTGCATGTGCTAAGTATATACACACATCTTTTACTGTCTGCAGAATCTCAACTATGCCAGTATAATAAGGATATTTCTTTCTTTTTTTCAAAGAAATTTGTCTGAATAATTGGAGAGAGAAACACCAAAGCTCTTTGTTTTGAGATGGTATATGTACATTATTTGCACTATAGAAACGCTAATAGAAGTCGGTTGGTTCACAGTGTCAGACGAAATACATACTGTGGCATGTCTGAAGGCATGGTTTTCTGCTAATACCTCTTCCAGCTATGCTAATATGAATAATTTCCCTTTCTGGGATTATAACATCCATGCAAGCACTTTATGGATACTGAAATAACTACCCATTCATTTTAAATTATTAAGCTTCTTTAAAGCCCCTTAAATTAGATTTAGATGTACAGTGGCCACCATAGACAGACAATTTCACATCCACATAGTAGTTGTGTCAGACAGGTATTTCCTGAGCAAAGAGTCATCATTGTAACTGACAGCCCCTAGTAGCAGCTCCACCGCTATTACTCAGCCTGGTAACATCAAATTGCAGCATTGGGATACTGTATTCTACTGAGGCATACAACAAACCTGTGCAAGGCATATACTGAGACCGAGAAAAAAACTTTCAAATGTTCTTTCAACAGTTCTTTTTGAGCCTAAAATGATAGAAGTTGAAGCACAAGAGCTTGCTTTCCAACTAGGAAGATATTTGTAAGGTACAGCTGCACACACACACTGTGCAGAAGCAGCCCTGCTTGGGCCGGCCTCAACGAACAAGCAGAGCGTGTCTCAGGAGAGACAGAGGGGCCTCAGAGGCAGTCTAGCAAATCTGAGCCTGACCTCCCTGGAGAGAGACAGAGAGGCAAACTCGATTTATATCTTTGTTTTTAATCCCCCTTACACGCTCCACTGGTCCTACAGTAGTACTTTGTGCAGGCTTCATGTATAGTCAGGAAAAAACAAACAAAACAAAAAAACAGGGGATTGCGTGTCAGGAAAAACATCCATTTCAGTTTTTTTTCTCGGTGACATCAGAGCAAAGGATCGTCTTTGTCGCTCTCCTGTGTTTTCCTATTTGAAATTTTAAAAAATGTGGCACACACATCTGACTGGCTTTTGACTCCAAAGCCTGTTATTCAGATTGAAATGCCATTTCGTTACCGCTCCAGTATTCAGTTTGACATTAGGCTCTTGTTAAGCCGTTTTGTTTTTGGGAGGGCGTTTATTTTGCCCTGACCAATCGCTGTCACTATCCATCTGCTCAATGTCATTCTCAGGCTGCACAGAATCTACATTAGCTGTGGCTAACAGAAGTCAGCTTTAACATGCTGATTGAAGTCACTTATGTGTAACGTGATTTTACAGGACAAAGAAGTGATAACATAATGATGAATTATGTTCACTTTCGAACACCTCTGCATATACTTCCAAGATGTAGGACTAACTATAAGTACTGAATCCTCTGCATCCATGTTCTTAATTACCAAAGGAGACAACTGATAAATGAAACCGATGGGGATAACAGCAACAACATTTTTTCATCTTAAAAAAAAAAAAAAAAAGAAAATGCCTTCAGTGCACAGCTGTTCTGGTTTACTGGCTGTTGTTTTCTGTTGTTGATTTACAGAAGCCCTGATAGCTGTGTCTGGCTCTCACACAGATGACAAAATGAGTCCTACCTATAAAGGCGCTGACTAACTCGGCTGTCCCTGTTGGGGAAACAGCCATTGATTCCATTGAAGAGCAACACCAGACCTTTGAATTGCCTGACAACAATTTTAATGTGGGTGGTGATTCCCAAGTCTGGAATCAGGCTAGCGAGATGTGCATGGAATTACAACCACACTTCACTAAGGAAGATTTCTCGCAAGCGAGAAGAGGGTGGAATTGGGCCCTGAGCCAACACAGCGTCCATGGTTTCCCCAACAGGCATTCATTGTGCACTGCTCCATCCGCCTGTTATTTCCCTGTTTAGGAGCCAATGGGGCTTGTATGTGGAGAGTGGAGTCGGATACGTAATAGTCTCAGATACAGAAAATGAAATGTTAGATTCATAGTGAGTATAGGAGAGTATGGTCACACACACACATGCTTCATGCTCATCTTTGTGTTCACAAGTGTGCCAGTTTTTCTGCGTCTGCCCATATGCTCATGAATGAGAGCTGAGGAGCTAACGTGTAAAGGAACAGAAAGCACAAAAGCAAAGCAAAAATAGACGGAGGAACACAATGACACTGAGAGCGGACACAATAACCGTGGGGAAAGAGGGAGAGTGAGGGAGATAGAGGAGAGAAAAGACAAAGGGAGTAGGTAAAATATGTCATTATCCCCAATGGACAGAGCTTGTCTTTTTTCCAGGACACAGAGATTCATTTACATCTTCACCAAACACCAGGGGCAGTAGCAATGAGTGTGGGGGGGGGAGAGATATCATGTCACTGCCTCCTATACGCAGTCGAGATTATGTGAAACCCGAGATCGTACAGTATAACTGCATTAGCACATAACTTAACATAAAATATGAGATACCTTAGCTGTGGGTAAAGACAAATGCACATGGAGCCATGTTTTACAGAGCATTTCATCATCAACTGAGACCTTTTCTGTGTATCAGTACATTTTAAATAAGCTGCATTGCACAACTCTACATACTATTACAGCTCGGTACATCCAAGCTTTAGAAGGAGCCACATTCCTGAAACTCCAAAGTTAGCTTCATATAAGGCTGTGTTTTACCCTTAAGAATACTGTGTTGGTGTTTTGCATCTAATATGGCACATAAATGCTGTACGGAATGAATACTATAAACGGCACAGAGGTTGTGTGAATGAAAGTAATGTGCAGTAAAGAGAATGCTTCAATATTTGTACCCCATAGAAACAATGTCAACATGAGGAACAGGGAAGAATAACAAAGCAACAATAAGCCATTCAACACAAAGTGTAGCCTTGGGAGAATAAGCAGTGGCAGTGGTTGGGCTCCATGCTGAACACTAACTATTAAATTCTAGCTAGGGCTGCAAGTATCAATTATTTTAGTAATCGAGTATTCTACCGATTATTCCATCGATTAATCGGATAAGAAATTATTTTTTAATTTTTATTGAAGAGCAATAATATATAATAGTTTGGTTTAATTTTCGGGAAAAGCTAAATTTTTATTGCCTACATTGCTTACAATATCATCTCTCAAAAAACTAAACATATTAAGTGCTTAAGCCAAATCATTTTGCATCGAGGATTTTTAGTAATCATATTATTTGAGTTACTCTAGGAATCGTTTCAACCCTAATTCTAGCTATATTCCCAAAAGTTTATTGTTGTTTGATGCTGTGTGAACTCAATCATTCAGGAAAACTGGAAGTGATAACATGAAGGTTTATGAACATACAAACTATATAACAGCTGTGGTTTGGCTCAAGGATAGCTGTCCTACAAAAATTTAACAATGAGACTTCTACAAACAACAGCAACTTTAACAGGTCAATTCAATGCCTTTTCTTAACATGTTGAAACTAATGCTTCTTCTGTGGTATCAAATGTATTTCTTCAAATGGCACATGTGGTACAAGTAACAATATTCAATCTTTTAAAGAAACCTGCTGACTATACAAGGAAGTCTACTATGTGATAGGAAAGAACTTCCTAAACCTGATTTCAGCCAAATATGTATTTTTACACATAGAACAATCATCCTACAGTCATCAATGACCTGCAGCAAGGAGGGATTTCAATAAAACATTAAAATTAGTGAAATGTCAACTGAAACAAACTATGAGCACCGTACCATACATGATGAAAATATTGTGATATGATTTGCTGAGTGAGTTGCTTTTCCACTTGACATGCCCTACAAAAAGAACAAATGTTTCCATTAAGTTTTATGTTACAAAAGAAATCCCTTTCAGAATTTGTACATGCTATAAGAGTGATGGGCATCTTTTATGGATTCTTAACGATAGCTGTAAGACTGCCATAACTTTCTGGTGAGGTACCTAGCTATTAAAATTACTCATTGCTTTGAAGATAATACTGGTCTTTTTTTAAAAAGTGTAGCAGACAGGTGCAAAACCACTGGATCTATTTCTACAAATATCACTTAGGTAGAAAGGCTTTTTATTACTGACACTAACGTCATCAATTATTACCATACCAATGCTTGCCAAAGGGCTTTAACAATGCTTGCTGCCATGGGTGATTTTTGGAAAACAAGAAAGGGGCTAAGAGTTTGGAGCTAAAACCCTTTCTGATTCTGTGCTATTATTTGTTTTTTCTATATTCTAGGTTTAAAAGATTTGAAGAAAGGCTTTGGCTTTGGTAACATAAAGTTTACTAAAATAGTGGCAATTGCTTTTCCCATTGATTTTTAAGCAGTGAGGACAGCAGGATTTTCTTTTAATACCTATAGAGTGCCACCTGTTGCCTGATATATACAGTATTTAATAAATGCAGAGATAAAGATTCCACAAGTGGGCTAAAATGTCACTCTGCATGATGTCAACATATAGGCCTGAGACTTATGAACATCAGCATCCAGTGAAAATGACTTGTATATGTGAAAGTTTTAGCTTTTGAAGACAGTGCCCTTTTATAGTATACAGTACAACAGATGTGTCCTGATGTTCGCACAAGGGGACTGCCCAGTTTGGCAGCTTTTAGCTGTTTGGCAACGTTTTGTCAAGTGACGTAATTGACTCTGGAGCAGTGGATTATGCTGCAGAAGTCTGAGGACTGTCTATTGGTATCTCTATACTTTTGTCACTAATGTAATTTATTGTTGCTGGTCAAAGCTGTTCAACTGAAAACAGAGAACGTATTGCTATATTATCCAATTTCCAACCAGCTATGCTGAAAATATTTCTGCCCTCAAGTAGAGAAGGCGAAAGTGATGTCACTTGATCACTGTTTGCCTGTGGAATCGATAACATTGATGCTTTCCAACTGATAAACGAGAGGATACTATGTAATCAACCGGAACTGCTGTCCAAACATATGATCCACAACAGAAATGAAAGTTTCAGTTTTCAAATTTTTTTCATTCCTTCTAGAGCACTTTGCAGGAAAAGAAAAACAAGCAACTAAAAATAGATAATCATAAGCCAAAAGTTGGTTTTAAATCCAAGCTGCCAATTAATGTCCCAACAGCATTTGTTAGAAAATAGAGCGCCTGGAGTTTGAGAATGCAAATTGTATGTAGTCATACACAGTCAGTACTCATGATTACTCTCGCATCCTGCACCACCCACGTCTGAAAAAAATGCCTTGTTATGTTAAAAACATGTCCCTTGTGGAATGAATAATCAGAAATCCTTCTTTCTTTACACAATGCTAAATACGCAAAAATATCACCGCTCCCCTGCTTTATACCCTCTATCTCCCTCAAGCCTTTCCCTCACTTAGCACACTCCATCTGCCAGCTCTCTCTACTCACAGCTCCCACTCTTCATCCCTTGCTTTGTTATGCTTCCTGCATTCTCTTCCTTCCTTCACTATCCTCTTCTACTTTGTTGTTTTTGAAAGTATTTCTTCTCTTTTTCTCCATTTCCTACCCCGTCTATATCCACTTGTCCTTTGCAACCTTATTCTAATCCCTATATCCATCTACTATCCCTTCTGAGGCTTCTCTTTCTCTCTCTCTCTCTCTCTCTCTTATTGTATCCCTGCAGAGTGAAAGCAGTACCTGTGACACTCTGCTCCCAGTATCCTCTCATCTCAATGAGATGTGTGGCCTTGCTATATCTGATTCCTCTAGACAGGAGGTGAGAGCTAACCTTTCTCCCACTTCGACACCTCACCAGCTCCTGTTATTTGTTTTCATAACACAAATATGCTGTCCTTGGTCACAGCACACATTACAAAGCTTTAAGATCCTAACTCAAGCAGACAAAAAAAAAAAATTCTACTAGATGGAGCCCTTCCTTTAATGGCACTTAAACCAGTGTGTGGGGAAAAAAAAACTCCTCCGGAGGTAAGATTCATATCGGATTACAGAAATGCACAAGTGAAAGATAAAGACGAGAGGGGTGAAAATATTGAGAATATCCCCTGATATCTGCCTGTGCTAATGAATACGATTAATGTTAAGCTGCTGGAGTATCCACTTCCTATGTGGATTTAAAGGGAAATAATTTATATTCTCAGACCATGAGTCATATCAAAGCATATCAGATAAAAGAGTTTTTTTACCCAGGCATACTGTTATATGTGATAACTGGCAGCTAGGACATTATTACTACTGGAAAGACCCAGAAAAGAGCTCTTGTGAAAAACTCATCTCAAGTTCTACACATAACCTCACACAACAGCACTCCCTCACACATCTCCATAAACCCAAAAAGTGAACTTACGTGTTCGGAAGCGGTGGTGTGGGCGTGTGGCAGGGCCCTTGCCTGGGCGCCCGTGATTCCAGCGTGACGTGGGCTTGACCGGGGTTGCCGGCTGCGAGGTGGTCGGCTGCGCCTTGGCGGTGGTCTTCACAGTAGCTGTAGTTGTGGTGGATGCTGTGGTGGTGACGGTGGCAGAGGTCTGCCCTGGCTTTGAGTTGGCGGCTCCGTTACGTCCACTACCAGTGCTGCTTCCTTTTCTGACAGTGCTGCGAGGGGTGACCTCCTTACCACTGGGTGGTGGGGGGAGTCGGGTGGCGCGAGTGGTGGAGGTAGTAACCACAGTCCCACTAATACGGGTGCCAACACGGTTGTGAAGGTGTGGGGCGCGGTTGCCATCTCCATTGGCAGTGCTGCCATTGGCTGAGTGGTTCGCCGGTGGCCCTGATCGAGTTCTTGGCGCTGGGGCCGTACCATCCGCAGCTAGCGGCGTGGTAGTCGACACCATTGCTGTGGTAGAGGCAGCTGAAGTAGTGGTGGCTGTGGAAATGTCGGGCCCCTTGGGCATGGCACTGGGTTTGGAGAGAAATATAGGGTCCTGTCCAATGCTACCTTTGGGATCCACCAGATCAGTGGGGACGTAGTCTTGGACAGATCCCACAACAATCCATTTCAGCAGCATGAGACTGAGTCCCAGTCCAACAAAACCCATTACCAGGGGCACGGCACAAAGCCAGGTCTGCTGGCGAGGCCACACAGCACATGGGCCACAGCGGAGAGGGCCCTGGGCTCTGGGAGAGGCCTGTTCAGCCCCTGGCTCCTCCAGCGTCATGGCTGCTAGACTGCTTGCACCAGAACGCTCGCTCATCCTGCTGGAGCTTTTCGTCTCTGTTCACGAGGTCAAACAGGCGGCCAAATAATACGAGGGCATATACGTACGAGGAAGGGGATGTGGTGCAGAAGAAATACTGGGCATCTTAAGTATGTACCCACACAATACCTAGCCTATCTACATGCACAAACATAAAACATTAACTAATGCACAAGCACCCACAAGCATGAGAAGACACAATCACTCAGTCACATACTACTAATTAAAAGCTGGCACAGCACTCAAATGCATACACAAGCAATATAACCTACACTCCCTCTGGCGGACAACAAACCAAAATCACACACACACACACACACACACACACAATTATGCACCAGAATATACACACATCCACACACCAGCACACAGGTTATGGACAGGTGAGAGAGCGAAGCGAGGGGGCGCCTCACTGTAGTTCAGCGCTAACGAAGCGATGATAAATCCCAGGATGCTTCACTCCCTTGTTAAAAAAAGCCGACGTAAAAAGAACGGAAAGGGATATCGATCCGCTTCAGACTGGAGCTGTAAATCCATGTGCATGTGTGCGTGCGTGGATCAACAACCCAGGCTACGGCAGCACCATTCTCCACTCTCAATTGGTTGATTATCGGCCGCATAAGGTCCTTAAAATACAAACCAATTATTGGTTATTTATTCCTTTATTCTCTTAGTTTTCATTTCAGTTCGTTTTTTACCTTTTCTACATACGTTAGAGAGCTTCCTTTTACTACTGCAGGAGTCTTTGTCGACTACTTCAAGTTTGCCTCTAATAGCCCTCAGTTCGCCGTGTCCGGCCACCCTTTCGGTCGCTCCAGCTGTCGGTAATCCAGTGGGGAGAGAGCCGGTAAAAGACACCGAAACTGAAACGAGGCAGGGCAGAAGGGATCTGATGTGATCTGCCAATGAGATTGGGTGATGGTGGTGGTGGTGGTGGTGTCCAGGGTAGCGGGCTAAATCCAACTGATCCGGGTCCAATCCCTACGCCGGCCACACCGCTCTGATTTTCCCGGAGTGACAGCCGTGTGCTTCCGGAGCTGTCTGTCTGCGATGATAGATCCGGAATCGGTGGAGAAGAAAAAGAAGCCTCTAAGATTCGTTTACCTTCGCTGCATTCCCACAGTGGTGCAAGCAGCAGAAAGGGAGATGGAGAGAAGAGAGAGGATGGAGGGAGGGGGCTGCTGCTCTGAAAAAATGATGCGGCGGCTGTATTGGAGGCTGCAGACTAGGGAGAGACTGAGAGGACGGAGGGAGGGAGGCGGGGTGGGGGGGTTTGCTCAATCCGCGGTGAGTGATGTGGGTTTCACGGCTCCTGTCCCATCCGGCGCTCTCCTCCGGCTCACCGCCGTCCCCAATAGTCCAAAGAGACGACTAGTGACTGTCCCATCTCTCCCTCCAGACTCCAAGGGTGTAGGTGTGCGCTGACTCCCTTATCAGCAAAAAGAAAGAAAGAAAGAAAGAAAGCGAGAAAGGAAACATTCGGGTGGGTAGAAATAGGTAGGTAGTGGGAAAACAAGAGAGAGGCAGCATAAATGCGTGTTGGCTAAACTCTGCAGCAGATGCAGATATGAGGCAGAGGGAGGAGGCGGCAGCAACAGCAGCGCACGCCCCGCGCACGCGCACACACACACACACACACACACGGCGTGGAGAGGAGAGGCACTGCCATAGACACACCCCAGGGAGCGGTGAGATGGAGGGAGGGAGAAGAAGAGGAGGAGGAAGAGGAGGAGGAGGAGGAGGGAGGCGCCACCCCGATGTCTTCCACCAGTGGCACACATGAGCAAACAAACCAAACACCTGGCTCATAATTTATGGGCGAGTTAGAGCACTGCTTCAACTTGATACTTCCGTGGGCAGCAGATGAATCCTTTTTCTTCCAGATCACAAGGGACAGTAGTGCTTTGGGCGTACAGCCAACCAGCTTTTACGGGCAGTACGACTTACTGATGTCAGAATATGAGTGAAAAACACACTCACAAGGCTCATTTAATTAGCCAGATTTGGCATTTGGTTTTCATTTATAAAAAGCCTGTGACATAGCAGCCATGTATGGATAGGGCATTGAAGGAAAGCTATAGGTATAATGCAATCAACAGCGAAGTAGCACATAAGAAATAAGTGGAGTCAGGTTAAAACTACATTTGAGAATGTATAGGCCTAATCATCACATAGATTTTAAGTGTCCAAAAGGAGATTTGATTCAATACTATGGGTGTCCAATATTTTCTATATTCATGCAATATGGCTAGCAAACAGCAAAAAAAAATGCAATAGTTGTAACTTGTAACATCAATTTCCTACTTGCAGTCCATTTTTGCACACACATTGTCATCACGGGAGACAGATCAATGCGATTACATTATTAAACTGTGGCTTCCCAGTTTACCTTGATTAAGTTCTAATCAGAAAATAAGCTATATTTTATACAAGTTGCGGTTGTTAAAGGGCTAATAAGACATTTAGAGGTCTCTAGTGTCTCAAATTTTCAAAGTGGCACTGAATGCAACTTCTTTTGTTGCGAGTAGAAGAAGACCCAGAGGGTGACGAATACAGAGGTACTCTGTGGTTTCTTATTCATTGTTGCTTCAGGGTTGTGACATTATTTAAAGCTGCCATCTGCTTTTTTAGTACATGATTGATTGTGTTTAATAATCCAACTGGAGTAATCGACAAGTTCAAAAAAATAATTTTACCCTCGTAAATGTGGGTGTATATACATAATGTAATAATAATCCTTAAACACTGGTGTGTGGTTTGTGTGTGCCTCTGTGTGAGGATGAAAGAAAGTGGGAGAGTGAGGAAGAAAGAGAGGTGAGATAGGTAGAAGAGAGGAAAATGTCTCCTGCTTTTTTGCACAACTTATATAAGCATCTGCAATACAAAGTTCATGATCCAAAACCTTGCAATTACTTTAACAAAAGCCCAAACTACATCATCCATTACTGTCTAAACTGCGTATGGCTCATGGCGAAGAATTAGATCCATTTCAAACTCCTCACATTCCCCAAATGACTCTAAAATTATGCCATTTTGAATGCATTGTTTTTACAATAACAATTCGCACCACCCTGAGGTTGGTTTCTCAATTGATTTTCATAAATAATAGAAAATGACTGACACAATTGCAGCACTGTGGCATCTCCATGCTTATTCATATTTCTGTATAGATCACATCTTTCATTAGCGGCTTGCTAATGCGTCTGATGAGTCTGACTGCATTGTTTGAGGTATTGTCCCGCTCTGAAGATACGTTTTTTACTTGACAGGCTGTCAACAGTCATTCCCTCCCAGGATTTCACTGTGCTCGTTTTACCCCTCACAAGCATTTGAAGATTCTCAAGTAATAAAACAATCTGAGGACTTCCAGCGGAGGAATTTATTCAAATCACTGAAATATTGGTTTCAATTGTGTAACACTTAGTTTTTTGAATAAGGGGTTAGGATGGAAAGTTTATATGAGATTTGCTCTAGAGTATAAAAGCTTCCCAAATAAATAGCTAAAAGGCAATTTTCACAGTCAGCATGGGGGAAACATGTTAGCATATTGTTTACAGTTTCTGCAATGTTTCTCAATCTTATATGAAAAATGAACACATGTAGAACAGCATACATTCACCATGTATTACATAGTGGTATGGTGTGGATTTTTGCAAAACAAAATATATACCCTTTAACATTAACCATCAAATTAAACTCATACAATTATTCCTAATTTAAACATGAAACCGTGATTTTATCAGGGGTTTGCTGGTGGTTTTGGTTGGGCAGCTATTGATGATGTGCTTTATAATGTTATATTTACTTAATAAGTTGGTGTGGTCCAAGTCCCCTTTATATTATGGTGTATGCCCTGTATACCTGAGTGGGGAGTGGGGAATTCCCCTCTGCTTTCTGAAGGGAGCCACTACCCTTGATAAATGTCCATTGGTGTCAGTTAAAGTTAATCTCGTTGCTATCTCACATATCCTGATCCTGGAGCGTTGTCACCAGAAGGACGTATAAGTTCATATGGTCCATTCCCCTGGGTGTCTCCTGGTCAGGGGATATTTATGGCTTTATAGACTGTTGGGAAGCTGCGAGAGTGTCCATTGTGTCACTCACCGTCTATGTCCAAGAGGCCACCCATGGTCCACTTTCCAATCCAAATCTGTAAACTGGACCAGCATGGCATGAAGAAGCACATGAGGTCTTCAGTAAGTAATGGGTGACTTCTCGCCTTCTGCACCCTCGTTGTGACTATACTATCGTCCCGTCTCCACCCTAAAGATAGCCGTTATTGAGAACATATCAAAAAAGCTGCTGGCTACCTTATTTTGTGGGCATAAACGAAAGCAACATCCATCACTGTATTGACTATTAGCCCCTGCATTATATTAAAAATCAATGTCTTCTCCCACTCTTGGTGTTTGCATTAGAGCATCTCCAGGGAGCCACTATTCATCAAAACTGATCAACACAACTCCTCTGGATGGGTAACCTTGTGCACATTGGGGGAGAGACACATAGCTCCAGGACCTGTTGTCACTGTGAATACTTGGTGCTTTACCCCAGCATGGCAAATGCCAAGGTTAGTATATGTGTTTATGGACATCATCCAGGCATATTCCCAGAACAAGCACAAGCATGTTAAGCATCAGTCCAGTGCTCAAAAGACTTTTGGAAAACAACTACTCCCCGAGCCAAAGCGGTTGAAATAATTTGCTGTGTTGTCTTCTTGGGATATATGCTCATGGCTTCCTGGATGTGTGTGAAGCCAGAAAAGGTGAATTTAGTCTTTGATTCCCCCAATCCAAGGCTGTAAAATTGGATTAGTGCTTAATGGGGTTCACCAGTTTCTACCAGTGGTTCAGTGGGAAGCTTATTGCCGTTCCCATTAATGCACTTACTGAGATCCCGACCTGTCACTGAGAATTAGAAACATATCATGTCTTCACATAGCACAGATGGAGCTATTCTCAGGCTGAGGGAATGATTGGTTGGTCCTACATTGCTTTGGACTTGTATTTCTGCTATTCTCTTGTCAGCTATGGTGGTCATTGTGGATAGCTTCTCCAAAGATAGACGTTTTGTTGTTGATGCAGCAGCTTTAATGATCAACTCTTGCATGGGGTTCCACAGGATGTCACCTCTGTGTTGGCACTCAGTTCTTTACAAATTTCCGACCTTATGATTCTCTTGTACTGTAAGTGCAGCTGTAGTTTTCTCCTTGGCCTTCTACTCTTAGTTAAATGAGCAGATGGAGGGGGTAATCAGGAGAAACCACTGCCTGGCTGAATCCAATCCATCTACTTGGAAATCCCATCTCTTATGGGATCAATGCACTTGCAAAAGCCCTGCAGGTCTGGTTCACACGGAAGTCTCTATTTGAATGTCAGATGGGTTAGCTGACAGAGCAGAACCTCGATGTGTGGGTACTTGCTGCAGAGGAGAGCAGAGGATCTTGTTAGACAATATGTCTACTTCTGAAGATCCAGAGCTGCCCTGCTGAATGCCAGGTCCACACATTCTTGACAGACTAACAGTGAGGCCAGGACTTTGTTATAATGTACTTCTTTTGTTGAAATAATAACTGCGCACGAGTAAGGTCTGACTCCCCTTCCTGGACATTTGGTTCTTCAATGAGAGGTACTTGTAATCTAAAAATATCAGGGGCAGGGGATGCTCCTGAGTAGACTAACAGATTGAATCAGTACTAGCAATAACCATGGAAGCAAATACCACCTTAAATAGTGTTACATTTCACCAAGTACTGTGTGGACAAAGTTTAATTTGCTTTAAGCAATGCCAGTGCTGACTGACTGACACACATTTTTTCTGTCTGGGCTTACCATAGCTTTATGTGCTCGCTGCTGAGGCCGTTCAGTACTACAAACTCGTATACTCGACTCAACTGCCGGAATCATTAGATATGTGTAGAGTAGGGGGGAGGCTAGTGTGCTGTAATGGAATAGGTCACGCTTTTGCGGAGCTCCGTGCGATTTCCTCTTATTCTATTGAAAATATACTGCATCTGTCGTTTTTATGCCATAGTTCATCAGTTAAATTGTACTTTAATCTAGGGGGCTCATTTTTACGTCGAAAATGCAGAGGAGCAAAGCTCAAAACCAGAAAAACGCTCCCTCCACTGAGGATAGCAACGAAGCAATACTAGCCGCTATCACTAAGCAAGGAGAAGAACAGCTAGCTAAAGTTTCCAAGCTAGGTGACGACCTCAAAAAGTCGATAGAGTGACGCCTTGATTCAATCGATGCAAATTTGGCCATGCTTCAGAACAAACATCACAAAGTGGAACGTCGCATAGATGGCATGGAGGAAGCTCTTATGGATGCCAACCACCACATCACAGTGTTAGAGACTACATGTAAGGAGCTTCAAGTAGCTAACGGTCGTCTTAGTGCCAAGCTAAATTACTTAGAAGGGCGCTCCCGAAGGTTCAACATTAAGATTGTTGGTGTCAAAGAGGGTGAAGAAAATGGTCGCCCAACCGAGTTTGTGTCTCAGCTGATTTCAGAGATACTTGGTCAAGAAAACTTCAGCAAACCGGTCAAAATAGACAGAGCACCTCACAGCCTAAAGCCAAAGCCAACTGGAGAGGAGCCACCAAGGGTAATCATCACCAAGCTTCACAACAACAGAAACGTGAGGAATATCCTATGACTAAGCCGACAACGGGCACCGCTCAGGTACAAGGATGTGAAAGTATCGATATTTCCAGACTACACTGCAGATGTGATATGCATTATAATAGAGGATAGTGCGGAGCTGTCGGTTCGGTTTAGTTAGGCCTTTAGTCGGCTGTTCAGCTGGCTCTGTTACCCGACAGTCTCCTATCAGGACTTGGGATGCGCCACTTAGTTCTCTGTTGCGGCTTTGGGGTAATTTTGGGGTGTGTTTATGTGTTTATTGAACTGCCAGATTTTAATTTTTCTTATGTTAGTCCAAAAACTGTCATACTTTTATTTTAATGCAGGATAATTACTCAAGTAGGTCAGGAGTGAGTCCTATTACTTTTACCTCCTGAAACTGTAGGGGTCTTGGCAAAGTCATTAAGCAGGGAAAAGTATTTTTACAAACCATTCAGAAACATTCACAATATGTACATAACATTCACATATCACAATATCTTAGTTTCAGACCATGCTCTTCTGTCCACGAAGAGTAACTTTAATCTCTGTGCCTGTCAGTACAACTGGAAGTTTAACCCCACACTGAACTCAGATAATTGTTTTCAAGAAAACATTTCTACTAGGTTGTCAGACTTTATGCTTATTAATGACAATGGTGCTGTCTCAGATTCAACCCTCTGGGAGTCCTTTAAAGTTGTTATGAGAGGTCACATCATCTCCTATCAATCAGCAGGTAAAAAGGTTAGACAGAAGCGTTTCTCTGAAATTGAAACTGAACTTACTGCTCTGGAGGACTCTTACCAAGAGTCAAAATCTGATGATATTCTTAATAACATCTTGAAGATAAAATATGAGTATAACCATATTCTCGGCGAGCAGGTCAAGCACTATATTTGTAAATTGAAACAAAAGTATTTTGAGCTGGGTGAGAAAGCGGACAAGCTGCTTGCTAGGCAGTTAAAAGGGGTGCAAGCTGATAGGGCGATCCATAAGGTCTCATCTTCTACTGGACAGCTATTAACTGATTCTAAACATTTTTTTTTTTACTTTTATAGTCAACTGTATGCATCAACGTCAAAGGCCACTTATGTTGAGATCTCTGACTTTCTCAACACACTGGACATTCCGATTCTACATTATGTAATAAGGCGGGAGTTGGATTCTGATATCTCACTGGATGAAATCAAAACAGCCATTTGCTCGTTTCCTAATGGTAAGGCCTGTAGTCCTGATGGATTTGGCATATAATTCTACAAGGCACATATAGAAACCATTGCTCCACTCCTTTTGCGCATGGTAAACTGGTCTCTGAAGGCGGAGATTTTTCCCAGCTCTCTTTATGAAGCTCATGTTTGTCTTCTCCTGAAAAAAGACAGTGATGACACTGATGTCACATCTTACCATCCTCTAAGTTTGCTAAATAGCGACCAAAAAATTATTGCAAAAGGTCTTACGAACCGATTATGTCAAATTTATCAGTGCCCTAATCCACCCGGACTAAACAAGTTTCATTCCAGATAGATTCTCCTTCTCTAACACTCGCCGTCTGTTACATACAATGTACTCTAATAAACTACCCCACGCTGCTGTTATATCGTTAGATGCCCACCAGGCCTTCGACCAAGTCGAATGGAGATACATGTTTGCTACTCTTGAAAAATTTGGCTTTGGTGTTAAATTTAGGAATATGTTAAGAATGCTATATGCATGTTCAAAATCCTCCATACTGACTAATTATGACAGGTCCCCCCCACCAGGCAGGGGTGCTGCCTTTCCCCTATGCTTTTTGCCTTGGCTCATGAGCCCCTGGCAATAACTATTAGAGCCAGCCCCCAAATTAGGGGGATAAATTGTGGCGCATATGAGTGTAATATAGGCTTATATGCAGATGATGTGATCCTGACCCTGTCAGATGTTGGGACATCCCAGTTCCGCTTACTTGATTTGATTAGAACATTTGGTCAATTCTCTGGATTTACTATTAACTGGGACAAAAGTCTGTTCATGCCCTTATCAGATGGTCTAGACTCTAAATATCTTGAGGATCTACCATTTAAAATTCCCATCCATCCATCGCATCTTCAAAGTGCACCTGCATAAGTCTACACTTGAAGGTGGTTTGGGCCTACCTGTTTTATGTCCCTATTACTGGGCCTGTAATGCCAGAGCATGGGTATTCTGGAGTCATGCTCCAGTCACTGATGATGAGAGAAACCTCTGTCCAAATTGGCATGTGATTGAGTCCCTAAAGTCAAAGACTGTTGGAGCTTCCCTTAGTGCGATTTTATTTTCAAATCCAAATCTGTCCGTCAAACAACTAAAAGGTGACTTTATTGTATCAAACTCTTTGAAGATTCTTAGACAAATTAAGGGTGTGCTAAATCTCCCTCAGCTATCCTTGTATGCTCCAATATGTCACAACCCTTTTTTTTCAAGCCAGGTCTAATGGACTCAGTGTTTACACACTGGTCAGAGAAGGGACTTGCTACCATTAGCGATTTTATATTAATAATCGTTTTGCATCTTTCGCTCAGCTTAAGGAGAAATATGTGCTACCATCCAGCCATTTTTTTCATTATCTTCAAATTAGAAACTTTGTAAAGGAGTCATTACCCACACAACACAAATTTTACCAACTTCTGACCTGTAACCCCACATCCAAAGGTTTGATTTCACAGTTTCTAGCCCTCTTTCCTTCAGTTACCTCTTCTCTTCACATTAAAGAAGCTTGGGTCAAAGACACAGGAGAGGAGATTTCAGATGGACTATGATCATTGGCATTAGAGAGGATCAAGGCATGTTCTATAAATGCCAGACTTCAGCTTATTCAGTTTAAAGTCATTCACCAACTGCACTTTTCAAAAACTAAACTGAATAGGATTTTCCCCTCTGTCTCTGCCACCTGTGATAAATGCAAGTCCAGTGATGGGACTCTGGGTAATCTTTTTTGGGCGTGTCCCAAGCTCATAGGTTTTTTGGGGTGACATTCTTTAATTGTACATTAAGACCTGACGGCCTCTTTGCTATACTGGGTTGCTCCCCTTATTCAGTAACTCTCTGTATAGATTTACAGCAGGCCCTTATGTTTAGTATGGTCATAGCCAAAAGGGTTATTTTAAGGGAATGGAAATCAGCGTCCCCACCTTGCTTTAAGATATGGTTGAATGATATGGTATCCTGTTTGTACACCCGCCGCAAATTCCCTAACACCTGGGGGCCTTTCACAGACGATATTAAGAGAGAACAGTCTCAGGATGAGGTTTAATTGTATTAGATTGTGTTGTACTGTATGATGTGAATTGTTGTCCTATTCTCATGATGTAATTTGCTTTCATGTAATTTGCTTGCTAGGACCCTGGCCTTGATTTGGGCCTTCTTTGACCTCACTTCCTCCCAGCACCATGGAACTCGGAATTCTTTTCAGTTTTTGGACTGGATTATACAGATAAATACTATTTGATATGAACTGGCAGTTTATGGTTTTGTTTTGTTTTGTTTTGTCTTTTTGGTGTTTGTCTGTTTGTACTACTGTTATGCAGAAAATCTTTAAAATAAAGTTATAAAAAAGATACAGTATGTGTAGAGTAAATGAGACTATAAAGTTCCGCAAATTATACAAAACAACAAACAAATACACAAAACAAAAATCCTGTTTTCCACATGGTTTCCATCGCTGTAGATTTGGCTGGTGTTCTAACATTATCTCGTTGTGCCCTCTTCTTCTGCAAAGATTTAGAAGAATTAGCGCCATCAACTGTTTATCTTGATGCAGGCAACTCCTACAATTCACATAATGCTAAGATTTTCTTCACAAATCTTCTGGAAATTCAGTTATAATCTGGACTAAATTTGGATGGAAACTTGTCTATTGCCATCTCCATCTGCTCATTTTACTATGAGTGGAAGGCCAAGGGGGGAAATGCAGCAGCACCTACAAGAGGAAAAAAAGCACGATCCAGACATAATTATACTCAAAGTAATTGAATAATAAACTACTACACTCTTCTCCAACAGAGAGTGTGTGTGTGTGGGGAAGCAAGTGCTGTAGCAGATGTGCTTCAAGACTCATTCAGTCAAAGCATAACAGAAAATTTAAGAAAATAGATAAGAAAAAAAAGAAAACAGCATTCCAGAATTCATGCCATTTTAGAGTTCAGTGAGTAGCAAATTACTTCCTCTATACCCCCAAAAGATGATACCCACCCACAGTAATGTTTCTTAATTATTACCCTAATTATATTAATTTTAATGATGCATGAATGTTTTCATATTGTGACTAAAATCAACATCAACCCAGTCATGCCACCATAATAACAATAAGATTGCTTAAGGCATAAACGTTCTTCATAAATGCATTTTCGAAAGTTAGTCCAGACCCATCTTATCATTGGGGTGCAGCAGGAGGACAATATTACAGATGGCGTAGTAATTTAATTATCAGTCCCCAACTAGAAACATCACAAGAATTAGCCAGGTCTATTCCATATTGTTGACGCAGCCAAATCATAAGCTTACAAATGGGATCAGCTGTTCTCAGTTGTTGTTGCCAGAAGCAGTGGACCTCCAACATGGCCGCCAGAGGGCACATTGCATCGTTCATTTATGAGATTTCTTCTATACTCCTGAGCTGGGAAGGCGGGGGGGATGTCTGGATTACCCCAGCTGGATACAGTGTTGCTTGTGCACTACTACCTATGCTTTCAATTTGCCTGTGTCAACTGTGATATGTTTTGCACATATTGAAATTCAACTCTGTCTACAAAGCAGCTATTTGACTCCTGCCAGAGTGGATGGATCTTTGTTCAAGCTGGGCATGTCTGTATTTCCAGGATAGCAATGACTGAACCAACTGACAATGGGACTTAACAGTGGTTCTGCTTGGCTGACCAGGCATCAATGTTAACATACTTTCACCAAGGTTAAAAAACAACACAGTTGTGCTGTGACTGAGTTGTTCCATTGTTAATATAATTTTCATTTTAGCGTTTTCACATGCGTCCACAAACATAACAGAGAAAACACGGCATGAATATTGCACTAGAAAAGACTAACTACTAAAGTGTCATTCACATAGAGTAATTGCTTTTTCATGCAATTTTTTCCTTCACATTCTTTTGCCATTTCTTAAATTCATGCCTTGGTTTGGCTGAAAAAAGAGTCAATGTCAAACAAAAAAGAATTCAATTATGGTGGAATGAACAGCCTGTCATGAATTTTTAAATCCAATTCAAGTACAGATACATGTTTTTTTCTTCCCACATCTGTGATGTTCCTCACAGTGTCCTTCACACATCATTTGTTTTCCTTAACACCTTAAAACAGCCAATACTTGGACTCTACTTACTTAATTAGCAAACGGTTTCTCACTAACAAACACTAAGCTGACCTCCAATGACTTATTGATGAAAGCTCTATATAATGTAATTTTGTGTCTTACAAAAAGGGTGGTCCTATCTCTGGGGAGCCTAATCATTGGATGGTAAATCTCTGTTAAACTGTGAAACAACTATATTTCCTGGAGGTAGTATTAGCCTCTGTCCTCTGCTGTTTCCCACTGCCTTTATCTTACCCCATGGTTAATGGAAAGAGCAATTTCTAACACAATATTTTACTTGGATACCAAAGGGGGCTTTAATTCAAATGTTTCCAAATCCTGAGTCATAGTTACAAAGAAATACCGATGTTAAATAGTGACCTCGGCAGATGTTTGTGTGAATTCTTTCACCTTTATGGAATAGGAATCAAACATTGATTTAATATGTTATGTGTATGTAGCAGATGACCACTAAATAACCTAGTTTACTATTTAAAGTACAACATTATATCCTACGTCCCATTAATTCAACTACAGGGCCGCACCATACAAACATGTTCAGTTTTCTCCCTTTTCCTGAGAGAATAATTTGGGAAACAAAATTGTATTCAAACCCCTGCTTAATAATGCATGATATATTGCATGATTATATAGTGTAGAGTTACTGTACATAGCCTGCTGTGCTTCTAAGTAGAGGAGCCAGTTGTCAATTATCGTTGTGTAAAAATGTGTGAGTGCGACACACCTGTTTGATGTGTGTGTGTTTGTGTGTGTGTGTGTTTCATGGATTTTTATTTCATTGGCTAGAGGTAGCACCCTGACCAATGTCGCATCCTGGGCATACAATGAGAAAAACACATGGCATAAGGAATAAAACAGAGGGTTGCTGCATATAACTATTCTAAAACAGTGTTTATGATGATCCAGTTTGGTCCAACTGTGGAAACATTGGACAACATACCACCAGAAACTCAAAGACCTGACTGTTGAGAAAATATGTTTTCTACCTGCTTTGCCAATAAGAATGTAGTGCTGGTTACTCTGCAGGCTCTGATGGCATAGTGAAGGGGAACTAGAACAAATTGTAAACTTATTCAGGAAAAAACTGCCAACGTTGGTTAATCAGCACTAAACCCAGATAACATAGTCTGATGGGAATGTCATTAGTTTTGAAGGAATTTGGACATAAATAAGTAGATCATTTAAAATGTTGACCAGATGATGGTGGTATGTAAAATGTTTATATAATTCATCCAGTGGGAAACACAAATGTCAGTTCCAAATTTTATGGAAATTCATCCAATAGTTGCTAGCTGCTAGTCTTAAGTAATAGTAATAGTCGATTTCACTTAAAACCACAAATGTGAACCTCATTGTGGGGATAGGATCACCAGAGTCATTAAGATGCATCTTCTAGGGATCATGAATGCGCGTATAAAAATGTGTGTCAATCCATGTGGTCGATGTTGAGATATTTCATGGGATGAGTGAAAACATTGACCTGCTGGTGGCACTATGAAAAGTCAGAGAATTATAAAAGTGATAAGGATCCATGCATGATTCACAAACTTAAAAAAAAGTGGTGGATCGACCAACTGACCAACCCACAGACTTTCCATTCTAGAGTAGAGTAGCTAAAAATAGACAAGCACTATCACATCACGTGATCATTATTCAACTAATTGGACTACAAAATGCATTCTGTAAATTACTTGCAATGTACAAACAAGTTCCAAATACGGTTTGATTTATCTGCCCGAGGAAACTTTTGTGAGACCCCCGAATTTCCTACAACTGAAAGCGAAAGCTTGATAATTAGTAGTTAAGTAAGGTGAGACATGAATATTCATAATTTAAAGTCACGTTCTGGCACCTTTTTCAAGCATTACACTGGCTAACACAACTGGCAAATGTGAAAATTTAGTTTTTGGTGACAGAACATTTTTTTCCGTTATAATGATTACAAATTCACTTTGTAAGACTCGAATTGTAAACAGACAATCTTTCATTTTTTAATTAAGATGTTTTTATTCAACACTGTATATTAACTTTCTAACACCTCAGACTGTCAAAGACACCTCTAACTCAGTGACAGATGAACAAAGAATGTGTCTTTGTAATACTCCTACGTACACTATATCTGCACACAGTGAAGCTCAAGCTATGTAATGTTGCCACTGAAAGTTTATTATTCTGCTGACTTAAAGTGACATTTCACACACGTTTACATGTTCACAGTGTGTCTCAAGTGCGTCATTGGGGGGAGGCAGCAGCGATGCACACGTAGTAATAACCAGGAGAGATACACGTTGCTATGTGGGAGCAAGGTCCTCTATAGGTAGAACTACTTAAAAGTTAAGTATAATAGAAAGAACTTAACTACATGGAAACTCAACAGATAATACTGTATAAATATATCACAAAATAATTGATAAAGTGGCACTGAGTATGAAGATAATGAAATCTTTTAATGGAATAATGTCAGGTGAAAAAAGATAGAATCTTTTTGTGCTTCAACTCCTATAGCCAATATAAATGTGTTTCTTAGCTCAACTAGTACAGGTTTTTCTTTCTATACTTTGGTTCCTATTTTACAAAAGAAGAATGTGAATGTGAAATCAGTGTCACAATATTAGTTAGATGTTGTAAAATCAATATACTGTATTAGCTGTGGGTGATATGGTTCAATATCTTAGGGCAATATCGATGCAGTAGGCATATATATCCTGATTAAGTTTAAATTGTCGGTACATTTTCTGGAAAATCAATACCATATGGTAATGTCTGTTAGTCTAGTGAATTAAATACCTTCTTTTGTCTGACCAACAATCCAAAACTCAGATATTCCGTTCACAATTATATAGAAACAGAGAAAAGCAGCTAATCTTTACACTCAATCAAGAAAATCATTGGAGTTTATGTTTAAAAGTTAATGAAACGATAGATTGACTGTATCACTTTAACAGTATAAAGCCTAAGAGGATTTTGTTGCATTGATTGTAATATGTGATTATGCATGCTGTTATTCTCTTTCATGTCTTGACAAGCACCAGTTTGACATAATAGCACATATTCAGAGAGAAACAGGTGAGGCATCCGTTCCCTGCAGTTATAGTTTAACTGAAATGGTTTGTATGATCAACACTGCTTGCTGACAGACAATATGTGAAATATTGTGAAATATCAGGCAGATTCGTATTGAATAAAAACCATGGACATAATTTGGTATGTTATGTATAAACCTTAATTTTTTGTGTTGACCTCAATAAATAAAAGGCACAATATTGACATTATACAGCATGAAACTTCATTCAGTAGTTGACAAAAATCCACTTACTAGCATTTTCTAAAGCTTTCAACAGTATGTCATGGTCTTCCTTAGCGAATGAAGAGTGCTCAGTTGTTATGGACATAGGTTGGTTGTGTCATCACATGGCCTAATGATACATGTCCACAGTGTGAGGATCGCACGACTTCCTTGCACTGGACGCCTCATGGGCGTGCCTGTATCCTGACACAGCATTTGTCAATTTCTCTTCCATGATCTGGATGAACACTTTCACTCTGGACTGTCTGCCTCTGGGTTTCAAACCAAAATGGCAGCTCATCGAAACTTTCTCTTATATTACAAAAATAGTTAATTGAAATGAGTCTCTGCAGTTGCTGAATCTGTCTTTTAGATTGACAACGGTTAGTTTAAAAGATTTCTGGGAGTTTCAAAAGGCTGGACGCCGCTGCAGAAAGTAGTCTAGACTTCAACTTTATGCAAATAAGGAGCAGGCAATGCGTCACCCTGTCTCTCGAAACTCACCACAGCGCAGAATGAATTGCACGGCTGCTACCATAGACAATGACTGTGAAGCGTGGAAATGGCTGTCCCTGTAGACACGTACCATAAGTGTGGAACTTTGGTCACTTAATAACAGTCGAAAGCTTCAGAAAAGCCAGTAAGGGGACCTTGAGTTTAGAATTGTTTGTCAAAGTAAGATTGTGCCAAAGACGAATTCCCCTGAAACAATAAGCTTATTAACCAATACTTCTTCCTTTTGTCTTTTTTAAGCAGAAACATAATCAATGCAAAGTACATGATGACTGTGGTAAGAAAAACATTATCCAAAGAAGCTGGAGGATAACAGTACAGATGGAAGGAAAACCGGCACTGGTAATAGTGTTTTCAGCTGTCAAACTGTCACATACAACACCACTGACACAGGGCCTACCTACCTCCTATATTTCTTTGATAGGTGAGATGACAGGCAGCAAGCTAATTTGCTCAATGCTCTGTAACTGAAAAGTGTGGAATCGCAGGGAAATGGCCAAGTGAACAACATTTCAAAAAGCTGCTTGTCATAAGTGGGATTGGAACATTTTAGTACTTCCGTTCAAAGACCAGAAACCATCATGATGTGTGCAGGGTAAACAAAAGATCCACCGAAAAGAAAAAAATAATGCTATATTAGTCATCGTTATGATGCTAGAATTTCCAGACTCCCTGTCGTTGATAGCATCAAGGTAACTCCCACTGCTGACTTTTTTTCTTCTTTTCAGTAAGCATCAAACAACTTCCAGCAGCAACTTCTCACATGGATATGATTTCAAAGTTGTCATGTCAGGTAGACCTGCTTTTGTTAAGGTGTGATAGCAATTCCACACATCTCAGGTTTGCCTTGATGTTTACTGTCGGCCAGTGTAAGAGGCTTTCCTCCTCCCTGTAATCTCGTCAGTTTCATCTCTGGTGGTAACAACATGCAGAAAAGGATGGCTTATCAGTGCATGATCTATGACACAGGAAACCATTGAGTCATTTCATCATGATGACATACTGCAGATGATTCAAGAGAGAGTGAAGATATATCATCATATCAGAGGACGAACACACATACTGTGCAGAGGTCCTTTAAGGTAAGCTTCTATGATAGCATGACTGAGATTTAGCCTAACCTAGCCTGATGCCAGGGCTAAACAGAGACCGCCTGCGTTTGTATTCACAGTTTGTGGTGAAATAACATTCCTTTTTCCACTTCAGGGAACAGAGGGGCCTTTTGTGTGTAGGCAGGAAGAAAAGGCACGCGTGTGCACACACTCATTTGAACGCACATGCACGCACACACATACAGAGCAGCAGACAGAGACAGGAGCTTTTAGTGACTGAGGCACTCTGCTTTTCCAGGAATGTGTGGATGAAAACAGCACTTCAGCGTTAACCTTGAAGCATTGAGCTGTGCTGCCTTTAGAGTACGTGAGAACCCAGAAGGACCACAAAACAAATTATTGGACGTGCAGGCTGCAGGTAAAATTACCTCCCTTTCTGCCTCTTTTATTTCCATGAGTAACCCTTCACAGCTTTAGTTGACGGAATATTAAAGAGGGCGGAGAGAGAGGATAAAAAAAGGGGTTCATTCAACACTCCATCTTCAAGTCAGAATTTATTTTCCTGTCTCTATGGGCCACTGCCTTTATGGATGACATCCAAGTGAACAGACTTGCACTTATCTTTCTGTAGGAATTTCATCTCAACAGTATGCATGCAGAGCATGAGGTGTCTTGACATCAAAACTATGATCTTTTACAGAAAATGTTTTCCTCTATCATGGTTATCAGTGGAAAAACACACTGATGTTGCTATTGTGTTGCTTGTCCACTTCATTCAACATAATTTTCTGGATTACAACGGTACAGGGAATATAAAGATACTCGCAGTTTATACTGTTAGATAAAACAAATCTTACCAGCATCCAGCAAAAATCATGACCCTGCTTTAGCTATAAAATAGCATGAGCTGTGATGCCCCCTCCCATCTCCCCCAATATAAAATCCCATCTAACATCAATATGGTTTTTATTACAAAGATAGGAACATGTGGTGGTCTTGGGATAAAAATATAATCAGTACTATAAGTTAGAAAAGTTGAAACGACAGCTGGTGCACAAAACACAGCTAAGAGATTTGATATTTGGCTAATTTCACATAATGTGATCCAAATTAAGCAGCTGCTGATATTTATATCACAGACTAAGCCATGAATGTACTTGACTGAATTTAATAAGAACACTTGGAAAGTAACAATTCAGCCCATTGATGTGTCAACTAAGAAAGGAAACACGGAAAGCATTTCTACTTCTGACTTGTTCTCTGACATTTCTGTGATTTGCTCTCACTCCATTCTGAACTCAGATTTGTTATGGCACGTTAGAATTGGTTTCCTTTTCTTTTCAACGTGTAGAGTCAGACAGGGGCAAATCCAGACTTATCAATATTCTCAAAACTCAACCTATCAAAAAAACAGACTTATCTTGTAGGTCTCCCACATCTCCTTGGCATGAGTTGTCATTCTTGGGCAGGTAGTTGACCCTGGGTTGCCCCCCTCTTCTCCGCTCCTCAAGCCTCCCTGAGGTATTTCTTGTCTGTGATTCACATTCTTATCTCCTCGCTGCATACAGTGAGGTAGACCGCACAGACACAGGTCGCAGCACCAATCGCATCAACACATCTGAGTGAATTATTCAAATTGCCAAGAGCAAGAGGTGCATACAACCTTTTCCTGTTACGTGAGAGGAATGGCTGGTCAGGCAGCAGTTATTGCAGATCCGACAGTCATTTAGATTGGACAAAAATGTAATTTGTTCTCATATCTGATTTTATTGTAATGGTGGTGTAATAGTGACTGGGTAATGACCTGGTGTCCATCTTGCGCCATGTGCAGCGTAACTTAATGAAATCACAATGAGCAGCGGCTCATGTGGCCTAAACGGATTACGTAGATCATATTTACTCCCATGATTGTAATAAAGTTCATGTACGTGTGGAGGTGTTGACACAAGGGAACGGAAGAAGACAGGCAACAGTAGCGCTGTCTGAACATCACAAATATCAGCTAAAGGTAACAGAGTGGAAATCAGTTACATGGTTGGCTCACCTAATTGATATCCACCTCAGCATGAAGATAGATAGCACCCTGAGTAATACTAAGGCGGAAGCTTTCCTATAAAAAATGACTTTTTATTCCACGGCACCCTACTAATTTAGTATGAATACAGAAAATGCTACTTGAGCATATCTTAAGTAGATTTGTAAAGAGTACTGCAAAATGGAATTCAATTATCTGTGAAAATGTAAAAAAGAATCAAAATAAAATAAAAATACAACCAATGTTTAGGTTTAAGGTGAACCTGGTGAGGCAAAGCTAAAAAAAATACTTTATTTCAGCATGGGTATATTTAATAGTTTATCCTGGGCCATTCATCCTCAGTTGATGAAGTGTGCTGCTGCTGCTGCAGTTACCCTAAGCTAAATGAAACAAAAGCTGCACAGTCACAGAAACCATACATTTGCCTTCAATGAGGAAGATGTTTCCTCAGATTGGACAAGGAATAATTCAATGGCAACACTGCTGAGAGACAAGCTTCGTATTGAACCACAAAAAACATTCTCTTCTGCAGACCCAATTATCTGAGTTACAACTACTCAGCATGAAGTCTCCCCTATCTGCTTGTGTTTCGCTGATGTCTGTGCAAAACTGTCATTTTACCATTTTTGTGCTGCAAGTGTTAAAATGCTATAACATTTTCTGTTCAATCCTTTAGTAACCTTTGTGAATTTTCTTTTTTTTAATGATTATATTTTGGGGCTTTAACACCTTTAATGGATAGGACAGCTAGGTGAGAAAAAGGAGAGAGACGGGGAAGACATGCAGGAAATCATCACAGGTCGGATTCAAACCCTGGACCTCTGCATCGAGGCATAAACCTCTATGTTTATGTGTGCCTGCTCTACCCACTGAGCCAACCCAGCCACCTTTGTGAATTTTCTATCTACGTTAATAATATGTATAGATGCAATTACAGTCTAAGGAAGGGAAATAATTGTTGAGCTTGTATAGTAAAATGCACTCTGTACACCTTAGGCCACACAGTTAGCCATCACACCTGTCAAAAACAATTAAGCCAATTAAATCCTGCATCACATATAAAAAATCCTCCTTCTCACCTATACAAATCCCTTCATGCCCTGGCCCCGCAGTACCTCTCTGACCTCCTCCATCCATACTCCCCACTCCGAAACCGGTCCTCAGACACTGGCCCGCTCTCCATTCCCCACACCGGACTCTGTACCTTCGGAGACAGAGCCTGTTGCAGCCCCATCCCTCTGGAACACCCTCCCTGCAGATATCCAAAATGCTACATCCCTGGACATTTAAAAAAAACTCCTGAAACACCACCTGTTTACCACAGCCTACAACCTTTAGCTTAGGTTTCATGAAAGGCGCTATAAAAATAAAAGTTATCATTATTATTATTAAGTTATTAAAGACACATCATTCAAAGGATTAAATCAGGGGGTGTTTTCTTTTAAATCATGCATCACTAACAAATGGACTGATCAAAACACTTCCACGGCTCATCTTACAGACATACACTGCACCCGCTGTTAAGAGCATCGCCCATTACTGAGGTCTGGCACTTTTTCTTATTTCCCTTTCTTTTTAGAATTTAAAAGTGCAATCATCAAGGTTAGAGTCTAAAGCCAAACTCTCATTCACCCTCAAATTATATACGTGCTCAGACTTAACAGAAAAAAAGACAGTGAGACGGTATCTGCAGCTTTTCTCACAGATAAGCACTTTTCTTTTTCTGCTGTCAAGCTAAAAGTTGACTTAAAGCCTCTTCTTACTGTGGGTGAGTGGGTTAAACAGTAACATTAGTTTTTAAATGACCATTGACACAATTACACAATAGAGGAGATATATGCAAATGTGTCTGTCTTAACCAGGAGTTTAATTAACAGATGCTAATGTGGCTTTAAAAAATGTCCCACTTTAGCTTATTACTCAGATTTGTTGAATACTTGATTCTGATTTGTCAATCACAGCATTCTACGGTCTGTTTTTTCCATAGACAGTATATAATGGACCAATAGACCCCGTTGCTCTGGACGGAGACCAGTGAAGGCTATTAGAAGCACTTTTCCGGTGATGGCCAGCTTTACTGCGCAGCCTCCAACTGAGAGAATGTGACGTGAGCAACGTGTCTGAAAGTTGGAAGTCTTCTGGTAGCTGTGCCAAGAGAAATCTCAATCATTTCCAATCTTACAGATACAAAGAGTGTAGGTGTATGTAAGGAGATAACATGGGCACAGGCTAATTATTGCTAACTAACATGCTAGTTAACATTAGTGATTAAACCTAAACAGCTCATGTAAGTTGAAACTGCCTGCGAGCTTCTCCTGTACTATACGGTAATTCCTCTACTATGCGACAGTAAGTCACTTGGTTATGACACAATCGTTAGCTTATTTTTACAAAAACGTCTGCTACGGAGCCATAACGTGAGGTACAAGGTAATGGAGCCTTTTATACATTGTCGTGTTTCTTTGGAACTAAACAACGGACAAATAGAGTCTTCAAACATTTCTGATGTAAAGTTATTCGCAGTCAAGTGACAGGAGGTGATGGCCAGTTAGCAACAAAATGGCGCCATAGATGGCTCGAGTTCTGAAGCGAAGCTTACCCCCTTGGTTTTTTCTATATGTGACCGTTGCTAAGTTTAACAGACCGTTGCTATGTATGACAGACCGTTGCTATGTATAACAGGCCGTTGCTATGTATAACAGGCTGTTGCCATGGAAGGAGTTTTGATCACAGACTCTGGTGGATCATTTTTAAATCAATAAAATCGTTTTTAAATCAGTATTTGTGCTCATACGGATGTTATACTGCTGATCAGCCGATCAAAGGGAGAGAGAGGTTGGGGAAATGGAGATTGCTATCAGCGCTATTGGCAACAGTTCAAACAGAGCATTAGTTAGCTCCATGGTTAGCTCACTCAGCGGGGCGACCTGGCTTCCGCTGGAAAGCCGTGCTCATCAGCGATAACCGTCCCAACCGGGAAGCAGGCAGGTAACCCTTGTATAAGTAGCCGTGTAATAAGCCTTCAGGCTGATTCAAGACCTGCATCACCCTGTCGTGGTTTTAATTCGTAATAATCACCGGCTCCCTCTAAATTATACCTTACATATTGGCTGGACCCTGGAACCAGCAATGCTAACGTTTGCAACTTACATTATAGCAGCAATACATTTAGTTTAACCCATTCCTTAATTCTTGACCTTGTATTGTTTTTGGAAAGGCTAAAAAAAAAGAAAACACCCTTAAAACTCTTGAGATACAAAGGTTGCGTCCCAAATCGCATACTATGCACTACATACTCAATATGTACTATGGTTGAATATACTTATGTGTAAATAAACAGTAGTGTGTATCTTTTTGGACGCTCTAAGCTGTAATTTTCAATGTCACTTCCTGAGAACCTCCTTGCCAGTTGGATACATGTAACCATGGTAACCCCTGTCAACCTCAGCTCTAGGAGCATCGCCAGATAATGCTTAAATTACTGAAAAAGGTAAGCAACAAGACCAGTTGACAAAAATCACAGATTTTAAATATGTAGAAATGTAAATTAAAGCGTTATTGACGTTACAGAGCTGCCTTGGTTGTTGTCTGTTTGTCTGTTATGAACGTTGTCATTACTACCATTGCATTGTGGGATACTTATGCTAGCGTAGTGTCCAGTGTTTGCATACTGTAATAAAAATAGTTTGCAATTCACGTACTGTTGGTTTCATACTAAGGTTTCAGACATACTAAAAAATCTCACATACTGTTTTAGCCTACTAAATAGCATGTTAGTATGGAATTTCAGACGCAACCAAAGTGCGGTATGCACATAGATTCAGAATGTGGAGAAATCAAAAAATTGACAGTTATGGTTGCTAAGCTATAATTGCTGATAAGCTATTTATTGGAGAAATGCTGTTCGGGGCCTACTTACAGTAGATGCATCATTATTTGTTATTTTAACCGAGACTGTAGCAATTCACTGTGCCCTGGCATTTCAATCAATTCTCATTTCCTTTATCGTCATGTTCAAGTCAATGTTTTTATTGAAGCATCAAATTTGAGTCATCAAAATATCTGTCCGGCCACTTTTCGGTGGTAGACTGACTCATTAGTCAGCTTGGTCCAGACAGACTGATACCTGCACCTCTGCACCACTTCTATCCTGGGCTAACTGATGATACATAAAGATGATTTGGGGCATACCTTTCCTTGCCTTAGGCCTCTGTGGCCTATTAGCGCAGTTGAGAGTGCTACTTTTGACATCTTCCTGCTGATGCAGCACCTGAGAATTGTGGTTGTTTGTGGAGCACAGAAACTGGCATTAGGATTTATCTATCTATTTATGTGGGGTGCAAAGCTCTCCCTGCCCTGCACAGGTTTAATAAACACCCTACTCAACATTATTGACTGTAAATTACTTAAATTAGTTTGTCTTGTGCTGAATATCTTGTTCATTGCATTCTATATAAAGCACTTTTGAAGTGCCTAATTAACTCACCTTTGGACAGGTCGCTAATCTGTCTCAGAAATCAGAAATAGTTGAAAAAAGGTTCACCATGGAGACAACAAAGTTGAGGTGTCATATAACCATGGCGTACTGCACAACTTTCTAATACAGGAAAAAAGAAAGAAAGCCAAACCACAATCTATATTAACTGACAGAAATAAAGTCTTGACCAAATGCGAGGCTTTAAACGCTGAAAACCCAAAGGCTTGTTTCTTTAACAGACCTCCAAATATTTAACCTAAGAACCCTTGAGCTGCACGACCAAAAGGATCAAAAGAATAATGTTTAAATATCTTTAAAAAAGGTCCTATTAGCCTAAATCTTTAAAATATTGCAGTAGTGCTCTCTAAGGCCGCCAATATTTGAGCCAGTGCCCCCAATCTGTGTGAGTCCAACATAACAAGCTGGGTCACGGTAGCAACGGCGAAGCAAGGTAGTCCAGACCTCCGTCTCCCCTGCAACATTTTCCTGCACCTCCTGGGGGATCCCAAGGCAAGATAGATGAGATATATAATCTCTCCAGGGTGTTCTGGGTCTACCCTGGGGTCTCCTACCAGTTGTACTGTACGTGCCTGGAAAACCTCCAAAGGTAGGCGCCCACAAGGCATTCTGATCAGATGAACCATCTCAACTGGCTCCTTTCGACGGAAAGGAGCTACGTCTCTACTCTGTCTGAGCTCCTCACCCTTTTTCTAAGGGTGAGCTTGATTTATTATTAATAATTCATTTCATTTTGTGAGTTAAAAAATAAACAAGCTTATGTCAAGATTTCAAGGAAACAAGATATCTTAAATGATAATGTGCTCTCAATCATTATAAGCCAATACAAGAACAGTGAAGAATATCCATCTTTTAAACTGCCGTTAAGATTGGTAATTCCTTTAAAGCATATTAACTGGGTCTTCTCAGGACACCCACACACAGAGCAGACCACATTCAGACAAGTCTCAGAAGCACCATTGTCATTTTAAATATTCTGCAGCAAGCCTACTTTCAAATTTAATTGAGAGCTCTGGATTCCCAGAAAAATCACGGACCTCATGGACTGCAGGCTCATCATGGTGGCCCAGCAGCAGCGAGCATCTACAGGGATTTGTGGTTTGGGATTACAGTAGAACACAGACGTTGTTCTGAAGCAGCCAAGAAGAGCAGCCAGTGACTGAAAAGAAATAAGACCAGTTGGAGTGGAAAATATAGAAATCTATCTTATGACTATTCTAGGAACCATATGTTGGCATAGCAAAGGTTGCATATGTTTATATATAAGTCATATGAATGTAAACACCTTGTGTGAATATTCCTATTTCATTCATACAACTTGATTTCTTAAGGCCAAATTGCTGTCATTTTTCAATTTTTTCTTTCAAGTTGACTTGAGAGCAGTTTCTTTAGTTTCTTGTATAACATGAGTAAGGCAGTGTCAGTCATACAATAAAGAAATCACAGTTATGTAAATATTATTTTAATGTTTTCTATGGAAATGTTGGAATAGATTTTTCAGTCCAAGGTACATATTTGCAGCTACGATGAAGTTACCAGGCATGGTTTGATCAGAACCAATCAGCATGACGCCAAATGCCTGTAAAAATACTAGTATCTCTAGGACTCATTTTCATGTCGGACCATTCTGCTAGTTGTGATTTACGTTCAGTGCCAATGTTGGAAATACTGTGCCCTTTATGGAAAAAAGGGTGTGGACGCTTGGATGGTGGATGGTCCTGTCCGTCTTTCAGGTGGAGGACCAAAATTTGTGTCATGTAAAAAACCTCCCACTGATTTGCACTTCTATTAAAAACATGACTACAATCTTTTCTCAGCCTTTACCAAGTGTTTTAGTTGCCTATACCCTAATCATAGTTCATTTGCCATAACAATGATCTATGTCTAACCTTAATTATACCTAAAATGCTAACGCCACTAACACTTGCAAACAAGCTTACAATGACAAATGCTAAGATGCTGAGATTTAGCAGATATAACGTTGATCATATTAACCCCCTTAGTTTAGCATATTAGCATGCTGCTAACATTTGTTAATTAGCAGTTAACACAAAGTACAGCTGAGGCTGATTTCTATGACCAAATACCTGCAATAATTCTTATTTTTCTTACTTTTTAGGGTGATGATGTCAAAGAGGAAACAGTAGGTCATCTGATATATAGATTTCCTTGCAGTCCTGCAACCTGAGAGTGAACAGTGCAGTTGGGCTTACAGGGAGTGAGTTAATAAATCATAGGCCTATAGTATATTGAGGAGCAGGGACGGGCAATATCTTGTAGGTTAGAAGTGGTATTTTACAGGGAGCCTGTGAAAACACAGACACGGACAGAAGGCTTAGATTTTATTTTCTGGTTTGCATACATACTGTGGCTGGTGAGATTTGATTATGGGAGATCTTTTGTTTGTGAAGTTGGGGTGTGTGTATGCATAACAGGAGCCAACTCTGAGGCAAACAGATCAACTTTTCTGGATTGATAAATGACATGGCAGGTAGCACCTTCTCATTCAAATGACACTGTTGCATATTGCTTTACATCTTGAGTCTAATCCATGGCAGTTGCAATTGTATGCATTTTCTGTCTGTATTTTTACTATAAAAAGTCAGAATGTCACAGCTGATTTGCATGGTGCTAAAGAGGTGGTAAAATGCTATTGGCAATATTTGCCTTGGTACTGATAAGGAAAAGAGGGTTGCATGTCTCCTTCAATCCAATTCGTATGGTAGGCATTATTTTCTGATATTTAGATGTTGAACTGTTTTATTTCACACTTCATTGTTCACTCATTAAGTGGTTACAGTTTGAGCAATCATCAGACATGACCAAAAGAACGAGATCCAAGGTACAAGCGGCCAAAATGGGTTTCCTTAGGAGGGTGGCTAGCGTCTCCTTTAGAGATAGAGTGAGAAGCTCAGTCATCCGTGAGGTGCTCGGAGTAGAGATGCTACTCCTTTGCGTTGAAAGGAGCCAGTTGAGGTGGTTTGGGCATCTGGTAAGGATGCCCCCTGGGCGCCTCTCTAGGGAGGTGTTCCAGGCACGTCCAGCTGGGAGGAGGCCTCGGGGAAGACCCAGGACTAGGTGGAGGGATTATATCTCCAACCTGGCCTGGGAACGCCTCGTGATCCCCCAGTCGGAGCTGGTTAATGTGGCTCGGGAAAGGGAAGTTTGGGGTCCCCTGCTGGAGCTGCTGCCCCCGCGACCCGACCCGGATAAGCGGATGAAGATGTATGGATGGATGGAGTTTGAGCAATTAAATCAGAGGCATTGCTAAGTATATTACCTAATTCAGAGGCTATACTGTACATGTTGTTTCAAAAAACTAGATATGTTCCCACATACTTTCTTCCGTACATCAAACAGAAACACGACCAGAAATCTCCTCTCTCTATAAAAAGGTTTTCAGTCCACAAGGTTGCGATTTTCTACCTGGGTTTAATTCAAAACTTTCTGTTCTCTTCTGCCATCCCTTACACCATATTATAAGGCACTGATATTTCAAAAAAGCACAAATTCCACTGTCATTGTGCTGTGCTTAGAAGGCAAAGCAGACCCATGGTCCAATTTCCCCTTCATAATGAACGTCTATTACATCCTTTTTGCTGAAACGACCAACACAGGAAGCCAGTCCAGATACTCAATTAAAAATTACTTCCTGGATGGTCAATACGGATTCAGGGGCTGCTTCAAGGCAAGGATCCAGCTAAAGTTCTTCTGCATTTAGGAAAGATCGTCATGCCAGGCGAGGTGATGGAGGACTAGCTTAGCGAAAACAGCCTTTACTGTAAAGACTTAAGTGGCTGTATTTGACTCAAATTACCAAAACCCCATGTTTGCCAATATTATTTACAAAAGGAAACACAATTGACATTAGTTCAGAGCTTAAAGTGATGCTTATCTTTTATAATATATATAATTTTTGGGGGCACTTTAGTCCTTTATTCGTATAGGACTGCTTAGACTTGAAAGGGGAGAGAGAGGGGGAACGACATGCAGCACAGGCTGCAGGTCGGAGTCAAACTTGCGGCCGCTGCATTGAGGAGTAAACCTCTATATATGGGCATCCGCTCTACCAGGTGAGCTACCCAGGCACCTACAAATGCCTTCAAAAATGGGTTGTCAAGTTCACTGTAATGTAATAACTCCCAAAGCAACAGTCTGCTATCAAAACTGGTCACCAAATCTGCCAGAAAGTAGCACATTCTTGACAAAAATAGATGTATGGCCACCGTTAATAATTAATGAATGTCAACACTCTCCTATTTAATCAGGTTTGTGCACAGTGTTTATGTCACAGGCCAAACAATTCATCTTCTTTATTCCAACATTCTTGATTCATTTGAATCTTTTGTGTTGAATTATCAAACATCCGCAAAACAGCAGCAAAGCAATCATTGTTTCACTACACAAGCTGAGTCACGGACTATGATCATACTTGTGTTTGGGATTGAAAACAATAATTACTGTGAGAGTGAAACTAGATTTGAGTTGTACATGTTAAAGCCGAGCTGAGTGACATTAGAACTGTGTATAATAACAAGTAAATAGAGTACATTTCCTGAGGCAGTTCCACATAGCAGTGATCACTACCTGTAACCATAGCAATGTAAAGTGCAGAGGAAAGACGATGACTTCAGAAGCTGCAGAAAGTATTTAAAGAATGTATCCATCAGGATGTGATAAGCGGATACAGAGTGACACTTCAAATGCTTCTCCTCCTCACATACAGGTATAAGAATATTAAAAATAGAGCTTATTAGGAAAGTCTTTTAAAAAGAATATGCCAAGCATTTGTTAGTACCAGCTTCTCAAGCGTGAGGATGTGTTGCATTTATCTTTGCTATGTCAATCTAAGGGAAATATACTGTTGGCCTGTCCAACACTATGGTCCAAAATTAAAAGACATCAACTTTGGGAAATTATGACAACAATTTTTAATTAAATTTTTTTATTAAAAATACTAATAATAAAGCTATTTCAAATAGCACTTTTCAATGAATTCAAAGACACTTTACAAGATGAAATAGAACTGCAAATATGTTAGCTTCTCAAATGTAAGAATTCAGTGTTTTGTGCTGCCATATATGACAGTAACTTGTTTATCTGTTGATCAGGCAAAACAATTATTATTGAGAAAACTATCAGCAGGTTAATCCATGCTGAAATAATCGGTAATTATTATTAATTTCTTGATTAGTTTCACAAAAGTAATTGTCAGTTGTTGGTTTCTTATCTCTGTCTTTAAGCTACTGGCACCTCACATTAATAAAGAGTTTTGGTGACACTACAACTATTACAGTAGTCACCCAAAATCCAGTGCAGATTACTGTAATTGGCAGAAATCAGAGTAATCAACCTTTGAATATTAGAATATTTAGATAGTTACTTTATGTGTAGAATGCTCTCTTTAAACCAAACTGTGTGTGAATTGGACATGATTTAGCACTCCCAAGGTCTGTGTCTGCACAGAGTAAAACAGGCACATTCTTTTAATTAATAACTTTATCAGTGTGGAAAGCGGAAAGAGCCTTCAGAATGTGTGATGGACCTAATTCACTAAAACATCCAATTAAAAGTGCTTTCTTGATAAGAATAAAAAAAAGGGGGTGACGGCCCTTTTTAAGAATAAGGAATAAGTGTTCATTAATGTGATAACTTATGTGATTGTTCATAGCCTAGTTTACTGCAGTTTAAATAATATATAAATTTGTCTATTTTGCTTGTTTTTACCAAACATCCCATAAACAGTCAAAGTTTGAAAAGCTGATCATTTGGTCCCAATTCCTGGTTTATTTTAATGGTAAGCCATTTTGGCTCATGCTTAAAGAATTCAATTCAATTTTATGTATAGTGTCAAATCATAGCAGGAGTTATCTCAGGACACTTTACAGATAGAGTAGGTCTAGACCACACTCTATAATTTACAAACACCCAACAGATATTACTGACCAATGCACAAACCTAGCAAACAGCCACCCATATTTCTTGTTTGTTTTCCAAACAACAAAAAATGTATTGTAAAGCAAAAGGAAGGGCCTTTGAGGTGATTACATGCTTTTATTTTCTCCTCCCAGCAACAAATTGGAATGAAATGATCTCTCATGGTGATAGATGAGAAAATCATTGCCTGCTGGGTGATTTCCTTGTTTTATCTCTCATTTCAAACACCACACCTAGTAACTGAGCTGGGCACAAAAGACAACATTCAATTTCCCTCTAAATCCCACAATAGTCTTCTGTTTTTTTACATTGCAGGAAAGTCTAAGGACAATACCCCGCGGCTGCTAGAGATGAAGGCTTAACGGCATGGCAACCGTAACGTTCACACCCGAATGGAACTGCAGCCAAAGGTAAAACTTAGAGGGACTTTCTCTAATCTTGGTTTCTTTGAGGAGCCAGGTGCCAAGCTTTCTGTGACCCCATCTCTGTTTCCATCCATCCATCCATCAAAAAAAAAAGTCCCTGCTTTACATTATTCATGATGCGTGGTTTCCAATCCTAAAGCTGCTTGGTTATCGTTATACGCTGTATCCTACATTTCTACATTCTATATAATACCTTATCTTCGTTATATTTCTGCTCATTATCATTTAGTAGACTCACTAGTTTCTGTTATTGTTCTTCTGCAGCCTTTGAGATTTTTGCCACTGAGGCTTTTTACGCCGGAGGAAGGTGCACATTCTCGCTGGTGTGTTTATTACTTTTAATTTTTTAACATATCCAGACTTTATTTGTGTCGTCTACTGCAGTTTCTGTTCATTAAGTCCTGTTTTTTGAAGGGAAAACAGTGCCCGAAATGGATGTGGGGCATCCAAGACACCCCGCTAAAGATGTTAATGTGTTCAGGGTTTTGTTTCATAAGAATAAGATTTAATATTTATGCCTTTCTTTTTTAGACAAAAGCAAGTCATTTGAAATGTAATCCCTCTCGACAAGCCCTTAATCTAAAATTAAGATCATCCCCTGTGTACTTTCAGATGCTTAAAGACAATCAAAAGCCTTATCTAATTACTGGCAGTGATTCAGCATGCACACTGGTTAGCTGTGACCTCATAAACATACTGCTGCTCATATAAACACCAGTGGGAAAGCATTGAGAAGTGCCACTATAAATATCTTAAATGGATTCATCTGATGAGATTTAAAACTATAGAAAGTTGCAATAAAGTTATTTCAAAGTTCATAAGTTAGTCATGTTTACCTCTCTGTGCTTGTTACCTTTCAGCCAGTAGCTTCTTTCTCCTTTCTCCTACAGTCTGTTAAAATGGTAACACTTAAAAATGCATACTGCTTATGTTTTATTACAGACTTCAAACATTGCTCTGCTAACATTGGCATAAACTCCATACAGCAACAATGCTGCATAAAGGAACACAGTTCTCACCACTATTCTCTATTAAGATATGCACTCGGACACTCTTTTGAGAAGCGTGAAAGCCATAACTATCAACTTAAGGTGTGGAAAGTTGTCATATTAAAACAGACTATAATTACTTTAAACATCCACAACAACCATAGACAGTCTATCAGCTGTCAGTCATGTATGTTGACCTGGCCTTGTTTAAAACTGTATGTTGGTCAAACAAAAAGAAAGATTTTGCTACAAATTTTGGAACCCAAAACTGCAATTAACAACCAAAAACACAGAGTATGCTGTGCCCTAGTCTCGCTTTGCCAGACCCTCCTCCAAAGTGCGCTGAAGGAGGGTCTGGCTACTCCACTTAGCAATCGGGGATGGGAGGAAAACGTGCTCTGGTTGAATGGCATTTCTTTAAACCAATCACAATAGTCATTGACGGCGCTAAGCTCCGCACAGAGGCGCTGCAAAATAGTTGTGCGAGAGAAAACTCAGATTGGACAGATAGTCTAGCTAGCTGTCTCAATTTACCCTGCAGTCAATAATAGTCCTCATTAATCCACCAAATTTAAAATTCCAACACAAAGAAAGCGGAAGGAAACGGAAAAGACACGCATCCAGTGGAATTTCCTGCGGCACCGGAGCAATCCAGGAAGTTTAACATCAAGGATATAGACTAGCTGTGACCAAACACTAAATAATGGTAAGAAACTATAGTCACAAATACATGGATAACACAAACTAACCTGCATACACGTATTAATACAAACATGCAAATAATCCAAATATTTATAAATGTCATGAAAAAGGTTTCTGGTAAGAATATGTTAGAAGCATTTTAAAAGAGGATCCAGATTTAGTCGGGCAGGTTGTTCTAGAATCTAGAGTTGAGGTACACTAACTGTTACAGTTGTTGTGTCTCCTCAATTAAAGAGGTGCATTATACCAAGTAATTACTTGGAAGTCATCATCATGATTTCCTTAGTATTACCTTGGAGTTTTTGTCTTCTCAAGTAAAGTAGAGCATTGACCTGCCAAACTGTCAAGTAGCTTCTTGGTGATTTTAACTGAGGATGCCTCAGTGGTTCAGCAATGTCAAAAACACCTTAGACAGCAGAATTCAAGATTTAAATCGTATTCAGAGCAATTTTACAGTACATTAATATTCACACCCATATGTCATGCTATTCAAATCCACTCCTCCACCTCCCCCATACCTTGAATCATTGACAAAATAGGATGTACGAAATTAAAAATGATGTTAAAAAATATCAACGTGATAGGAAATGTTGTACGAGATAAGAGGCAGGTTTGAAAATGGGCTAGAGTGATATTAACATGAAAATGATTTCAGCAGGTAGTGTAAGTGAGGAAGTCATCAGAGCAGATAAATAATGTTAAAGTTTTCTCTGTAAACATTTACACATCCTGTCCTGTTTAGTACATTTCAAATTTCAGGAATATTTCAATAAGCTGAATAAGAGCATAGGTCTTTATCTATCCATCTGCCAATGTATGCATCTATCTATGTACCCATCCATCCATCCATCCATCCATCCATCCATCCACCTACCTATTAATCTATCTTTACATCTCTCCTATCTACATAACTTTCTGGTAATTAATCTTTCTGTTTTCACACCATCGGTGTATTGACTAATGACTATTAAGTGAAAAAGGGAAGAAGAAATAGCACAATCTGACTAAGAGCTTCTTAATTGCTCATGGAAATTCTCTCTAGTCTTTTGGCCATCTCCAACATACCAAGCATACTTTAAACTCATCCTTTCACACAGTGAAGTGCGATGTGTCCATGTGCAAAACTCAAGTGCAGACCGTTTGCTCGCCAGATTTTGTTTTCCGAGGCCCCTCGGGGGACCTGTTGGGCTCCGGTAGAGCTGGAACAGTCAGTACTCCTCACAAGGATCTGAGTCTTTAAAATGAGTGGCCTCACATGAACTTGCGTGAATGAGACACTGCTTTGCAGAGATGAGTTTATAACACAGAGGGCTTTTGTCATTCTGGTGCATGCTTGGGTTGAAAGAAATTACATAATCAAGCATCTTCACAGTTAAATGGAATGGTTGTTGCCTGCTATATACAATGAGTGTTAATTGTGTAAATATATATGTAAATAAATAGATATAAATACACTGTAAATTCTGGTATGTTGCAACACTGAACATAGACTAGATTATTCATTTTGTAGTCAGGCTTATAGCTAATTTTACCATCTTGCAGGTATTGACTTGACTTGATTTTACCAAAATGCAGGATGCAGTGGGCAGACACGATGGGCGTTTAACTATTGGATAAAGAGCAACAAGGAGAGATGACGTGTAATTTGAATTCCATCTCAGTGCTAAGGCTGAGAGCTCTCCCTTCCTGACCTTACACCTGTCCTCAGGCATTGTGCTGGAAGAATTCTGGTGGAGGATGGCCGAAGGGGAGCTGAGCAATGCTTCAAACCCCGAGCAAGAAAAGAGGCAAGGCTGAGGGTGGCTCAAGGTGAGATGGGCACCTGCAGGGGACATTGAAAGCTCCTGGGAGGGAGACACTGGCTAGTTGATGATGTGGAAAAGCTGATGGTAGCATCAGAACAAGAGGCATGTGCCCAAGGCAGCAGAGAAGTGGCCAGAGGCTCAACTACTTTATTATCATAACGTCATAACATTATGTAGGAAGACACTGAGGTACTTTGCTGTGATATATCTGTTTATTTTGTTCTGCATTTATACTGTGATTCAGCAGCATAATTACATCCCAGTTGAGCAGCAGTAAATTATGAGCAATATTCAAATACCTGCCCTATTGAGCTGGACAATACCTGTTTAAGGGTTTGACTGGTGGACTGGTACTCTGTTGTATGTTGGAATATAGTAAAGTCTGTATTTTTTCATTGCACAAGAACCTTGTAATAACTATTAAATGGCAAAGACTTTAATCGGGGTATTAGTCAGATTCCCCAGGGAAACATGAGGAGTTGACAACAGAAAGTTTTAACCTTGAATTCCTCGAGGAAAATAAATAATGCCATTGGATTCTGGCGAGAACATGTGCCCCCAATTAGTTCTAATAACATTTAAGGAAAAATAAATAGAAAAAAGACCAGTAATATAATTGTATATAATATAGCAGGACTGGTTGAGCATGCTGACAGCTCTTTAACACTTTGAGCCAAATGTTTTTTAACTATAAGTTTGACTGATCTTGGCTTCATGTTGAAATGAAGTTTCGAAGGCTCTTTCCCTAATATGACAACTTCTACATCCCAATCAACGAAACCAATTGAAGAATTAACACTGCCATATTTGGATATGCAAACCCAAGATTTAACTACTCAATTGCCAATGGAGCCGTCTAAGTCAGCTGCCTGAGATATAGTAGCTGTAAGAAGGCACTCATTATCATATTCATTTAATCCATTTCTCAAACTGTAAATTTTTTTATATATACAGTATATATACAGTATATATATATATATATATATATATATATATATACACACACACACACACACACACACACGTATGGACTTATCTAACTCTGGGGGTTACGGTGAATAAGCTAAAGTCCCAATAAGTTGGCGTGTTCCTTTAAGCACTGACAGGTGGGTATATACTCTGCCGTTTAATAGCAAGCTGTACTTTATTGTATTTTGTGGCAACTGCTGTGGTAAGAAGTAGCAATCTGTATACAGTTTGCAGTGCACAAGCAGATCTCCTGCTTTCTAAAGATGCACATACATACATAGCAACACATGCAAACCACTTCTAAGGGGGTTCTTCTGAGTACCTGAGGGTAAGGTACCCCAAAGCAGCTATCGTGCTATTTTCACAGGTGACAAAAAACCCTATGCAACTCTGAACATTTGAATCCATACACGTATATACACTTAATCCATATCCTAAGCAACAGTATCTAAAAACAATATCCTGACTTTAATGTATTTGTGACAAAAGTTGTACCCTAATCTATGTCCAAACTATCACCACCTACTGTGAAGTATGGATAAGGTTAATAAAATCTTTTTTGGTTGACTTATTTTTTTTTTTTTAAATTGTGTCACTTTTTTCCCTCTCACCATCTCTTTTTGCCCTCTCACTGAATTTACTCAACTGTATATTTTTGCTCTGTGACTGAACCTGAGGCGGCTGACTTGGCCAACTCCATTCCTGAAGAAATCTTAAATTAAAATTGGATTAACCTGGATGAGAATAGGTGACCTAAAACAATACAAAAACAATACTGTCTGCTACCTTTACTTTGTCAACATTCAGGAGTCAGTGAAGCTTTCTCCCTCATTATCTCATTGCGAAAGGTTTATCCGAGGTATTTAAGTAGCAGAACTCCTTTTTTTTTTTTAAAGCTGGTCATTTCTAAGCCATTCCACTCTTCTTATCAGCAGTCTCCACCTTTCCTTTGCTCTTGAAGGAAGCGGAAAACTTTGCTGGTTGACCGATGCACTGTTAACTAAGAAATTAAAATGGGTAGTGATGCTTCATTGTGTTAATAATTTAATCCAAGGTTACGGTGTCTATACTTAAAGTTTTGCTCAGTAGACCTGTTGTGGTCAGATCTATGGTTATAGGGCTAGAAGGCAAGCACTGATGTCCAGCTTTGCTTTAATAATTGTTTTCGCACACATTGCTCGTCTGCTGCTGCACAATGCCAAAAAATACTTTGGTAGTGAATAAGGAGGTGAACGTCTTGCTCTGTACTCAGCATGCAGAACAATAATCCCAGACCTTATAGTACAGCAACGCTTGTTAAAACTATTGTGTCTCATACTGCATTTTGTGTTTTGTTTTTGCCCTGTAAACCATCACATTTAATTTGACATGTAGTGACAAAGTGGTGACTTTCAGCTTTAATTTGAGGATGTTTATGTCAGAGTCAGAAAGTATTTGAACAAGTAAACAAACTCATCATCATATTGAATATTTGGTAAAAATTCCTCTACAGCCTACAGGCATCAGACACTGCTATCTTGTAGTGATGTTCTGCCAGGCCTGTACCGCCAACATCTTCACTTCTTTCTTGCTCCGGGGGCTTTTTGCTTTCAGTTCGGTCTTCGGCAGATGAAATGCATCAATTGGACTGAGGTTGGATGACTGATCTAGCCGGTCAAAACGTTTTGGTTGTTGTGTCTGTGTGTATGTTTAGAGTCTTTGTCCCGCTGCTTAGCTCCCTCAATCACTTGAAATGAAACGTCAAATATTTTTATTTCAAGTCCAATGTGCGGAAAGTCAAAACAACGAAAGACACATCACTGTCTAATAGTTTCTTATTGCGTGGGATTCAGAATGTGAATGGTGTGTATGACCATGCACGTGGATTTTTGACATTTTCAAAATGCCTGATTTATGAATCTATCAGACTGCATGCACTTTTCAAAAGCTAGCTTTAGGTAATTTACACTACATTTGCAACTTTAAGAAAGTGTCAACATTTTTTTTACAAAATATCCAGCAATTTTTTCTGTTCCATCACATGCACAAACCGGTAACAATAAACACAGCAGCTATCTGTATACACAATGTTCTCACTGATTAGCACCCTTATTTGTAGTAACTAATCATCACGTGTAGAGACTGACTGGAAAGAAAATCTACAGGTTTTCAGGCCATTGTGCCACATGGTTGATAACCACTGATGATTTGCATCTCACCCACTGAGAGCAATTAATTTCACATCTCAATACACAAACAGCAGCCCGATGCATCTACAGTAAAAACATTTACAAAAAGCTAACAGATCAATATGACTCATTCTAACCCTGTGTCGATATTGCTGCAGTGTCATGTGACATGATTCAATATAACATGACACACACATTTCCAATGTATCTCCGCTAATATTATTCTTTTGTAACTATTTTCAAGGCGAATAGAAAAAGGTATCCTTCTAAAACATCTATTCATTGCAGTAATGAGATGAGGTGAGACTCATGTAATTATATACGATTTATGGATGTATAAAGGGAGAGGTATTTTAGGAAAGACTAAACAATTGCCATGTTTAAATAGTCAGAATTGCAACCAGTTGAAATACAGTTATAATTATAACAGAAGCCTAAACTCTCCATCACCTCCATGAGAAATCCCATCACCTCCATGAGAAATCTAGCGGCAATAATATCTAAAGGGCAGGAGGACAGGCTGATAGCCAAAGGGTTCTCCTGTTCAATTGTTATCAAAGGGCCTAATAAGCTTAGCCTTTTGGCCCAGTAGATTAGTGAAGGAACAGAAAGCGTAATCACAGATCTGATACCATCAGGCTAGAAACGTGCAATAAGCAGAACAGCAGAAGGAGCGAGGTTTCTGAGTTGATCAGTGATGCTAAGTAAAAACCTAAAAATAGCAGTGGTACATTCTGCATATTTAAATCTTTTTAGGTGGGAGGTTTTTAAGTCTTTCATATGCAGATAGCGGACTACAAGTCGGGTGGATGCCACCCACATTTGACTCTCGGATGTTGTGATTCAGTCGGGGATAATCTCGCTGTGGATTTGAACATTGTTCTAAGAGTGGCAAAAGCATGCAATGTGGATGAGCAAACTGGCAAGAATATACTCTAACAATCAGGTCCAGACAATTTTAAACACCTATTACATTCTTGAGTTGTCCTTGAAGAGGTAGTGCTTTTCGATTATGCTTTTAATGTTTTTGTGCTAAGAGTTTTTGGACACCAGTGTTGTTATTTGTCGAAGCAACCGGCATTTTATGTTGAAGCTCCAGTCCGTGATGGGTGTACAGTGTACCATTAGCCACCTGTCACACCACGAGTTCGCACAGTTCTCATTATAGTGTGAGAAATAGTGTTCAGTCTACATTGAAATTCAAATATTGTAAAAAATACTTAGAGTGTATTTCACCTTTCATTAGATAGTTACAGGTATAGCAAGGCAGGACAGATCGGAGCAGACATTGTGTCTGAGCCACAGTTTATAGGCCACCTAGAAGCCCCTTTGATAATAATAAAAATTGCTTCATGAATATGAGACGGCATTACAGATACCGGGAAAGACAGAATCCCCAAGGTCAAAGACATCTAGGCAGGGCCACGGAGATGAGGCCGAGAGCAACCATGCAAACAAACCCAGCAGATGTGGGTCCTCCGAGTCTGATCAATGGCTGTGGCTGTTTGCTCTACACCCCAGCCAATAACACTGCTGCGAGGAGCATTTACCACTCCCTGCAATGTGCGATTAATGAACTCTGAAAAATGGCTAACACTCATTAGTGTCCACTGACCCCTGCTGATTCCAATGATCGGTCATGCTTTCCATTTGTCACCCTTGGTCAAAATGAGCGTCTCAACAAATCGAGTGACATGATCTGCAAATCTACTATCAGTTCACACCCACTAAACCTTGTGCGAAGGAATGTGTGTGGGGTGATGTACAGCATATTAGAGTTTCATTGTGTGTTTCATTGTGATACTAGTTAGGGAGTGAGGAGTTGCAGCATTCGCCTAGACCTGCGCGCCCTGCAATGCCCTGCTACGTCCTGCTATGCCCTGCTACACCCTGTAACGCCCTGCAGTGCCCTGCTACGCCATGAACTACTACAACTACCATTTATAGTCATAGTTCCATTATCTTTATTGTGACTATTATTGCCATTGTTCATCACACCCCCAACCAGCACCTTCAGACACCGCCTACCAAGAGCCTGGGTCTGTCCGTGGTTTCTCCCTAAAAGGAAGTTTTCCTCGCCACCCGAGGTTTCTACCTAAAAGGGAGTTTTTCCTCGCCACTGTCACACTAAATGCTTGCTCTTGGAGGAATTACTGGAATTGTTGGGTCTTTGTCAATTATAGAGTGTGGTCTAGACCTACTCTATCTGTAGTGTCTTGAGATAACTCTTGTTATGATTTGATACAATCAATAAAATTTAATTGAAATTGAATTAGATGCACTATAAAGTTATTTAATTAGCTCTTATTCAATTTGTTTTAAGTACATATCTTTGGTCTCTATATCTCAAGCATACTAATTATTTCAATTTAAATGTGGGTAGATTTGATTACTTTGCCATCTTCACCTTGTCATTTTATTTATTAATTTCTATACAGTTGCTGATACTATTATATGTGGTTCCTACAGTAGCTCCTGCCTCTGGCTAAATACTATCACAGATGGCTAGATAAATAGTAAATAGTTACATCCTACATATAGAGACAGTATCATTACATGCATGAATCCTTGTAAAGCCCTAGTGCATAGGTAGGCAATTTGAATGGGAATGGCGGACTGTGCCAGTAACAAATGTACAGAATGCAGCCTAAAGACAAAGAATGGCTGCAGAGTTTTTGCAGCCCACTGCTGCAAAAGTATTGCTGCCACTGCTTCAGAATTTTATTTAATGTCATGAAGTCAAAATTAGAAGACTACAGAGCTGTCCGCTTCACTGAACAGTTGCCCGCTTTCTCTCCACTTTGAGGATGAGCAACTGGAACAGTGACAGGACGCCAATCACACGCAAAATCATGACAACCAATTAAACAACGACATGAGTACAACATTTTCTCCTAGATAGCGATATGAGGTACTGAATTTGATGAATTTACAGTCAGACCCCTAATAAAAAAAAAGAATTGGCTAACTAGCACACCCTGAGGTCCCTCTGCCTCACTCCCCGCTGCTAGGAGACTACTTTACCATGAGTAGAGCAGGCAGCAGCTCCAAAGACCTTCGGTAGTTAGGGGATGTAGCAACTAAACCCCAGCGCCAAGGATCATACCAGGCTGTTGGCCAGCAGCAGCACCGGCTCTAACCTGTGTACAGCAACAGAAAGTTTGCTAAACTGACAGGGGAGTCGGGGCGATCCGGGATTAGCAAACTTAACCGCAACCCTTTCCCCTGACTACTGAAAAAAACCCTAAAAGAAACATTGCATGTTATATCAATATGGATTCCAGACTAGAGACAGACATAAATGAATTGTTCTTTAATTTCTCAGTGTGGCCCCCTCAGAGAAAGACTTTGACAACGTTAACCCTGACCTACACTGTTTGACAGACAGGGTGGAATAACATACTTTCTAATTACTTTTAACCAGTTCAATCATGTAGGTTCCCTTTTTAATGTCACCCAACATTCTGTTCAAAGTTCATCCGCTAAAAGTCCGGCATCAAAACTTCAGAAACTGGTCTGTGGTTATTTGGCACATCAAAACCGACATTTCCATGATAATTCCATATTGCTCTAGATTAGAGCAAAGCCACTACACCGACGATGTTGAGAATACACACTACTTTAGCGGTTAACCTGTTGTATTAATGAGTAGTTCTTCCAGATGGCCTACTGCCAAAATGAAAGAGCTCCTCTACAATCAGGCATGAGTAGTGAAATTGTCGGCGACTGAATAAAGCAGTTAAAGAAAACATCATTTGACAAGAGTCCAGGTAATTACGCCTTAGTGGAGAAAGGTTTTAAAAACAATAAATGACACACAAACCAAACCCTTTCCACTTAATCATGAACTGTCCTGCAATAATTTTCCATAATGTCTCTTTCTCATACACCAGTGCATTTTTCAGTATCATCCATTTGTAATACCATCTGTTTATATAGACTTCACAGTTTAACCCTCCTGCCTCTTCCTCCTCTCGAATATAATATAACACATAGCTGATGGATTGACTAACCCTGGCATTCTTCTTTCTGCTCATACAGCACATAGCAGAAATGGATAATGCTTCTGATATCATCAACGTCAACGTGAAACGTGGTGTGAAATGAGCTTGGTATTTATTAGCGCCACTGTGAATGACATGATTGCACCCTGGAGAGTCAGTGTGATGAAGGACTAATCAACAAATCTGCATCACCATGTAGATGATTCATGCCTACTCTAGGCATTTGCACACAAACATTTTGTGAAGGGATACATTTGAAGGTTGTGTAGGTGACTGGATGGATGGCTGGGTGGAACTGCATGGACTTATAGACAGGAGTGAAGAAATGTTGCGGCACATTGACAACTTAGACATCCTTTCACCTAGCAGTTCCATCTAGTCCATCGATGCCGGCCTTTGTAAATGAGAAGCTTTGACGCAGATGCGGAAACAGAGATCCCACTTGAGTTTGTTGTTAAATTATGTAAAATCCCATCTTCAACAGATGTTTGAAGTGACTTGAAAGAACTGAAAATTGCATAATGTGATTCCTTTCATAATTCAAACTAGCTAAACTTTATCTTAGCGGATGTTCAATGACATTTTTTGAAACTGATGAGTGAATATATTGGATGTGCCATAAAAGTGTCCCACTGAAGCAAGGCCTCAATATTTCAGTCTGAATGTGTCAAACTAATTCCATTCACACACACATGCTTGGTTATTTCATATAAATGTATGAGGTAGTTTTGTGTGCAGTAGATGGTGTTCATACGTCATCTTTAGATTCAACATTATAGTGCAAATATCCCATATCTCTATATCCCATAGCTCTAAATCTCATGGTGTTATTACATATGATACATATAGGTAGTTAGGCAAGATATGTTTAAAACCTCACATTTCCAGGAACTATGGATGAAAACAATGCATTTATGAAGTTTTCAGAAAAAGGCTTCAGACTCAACTGTAGAATTTGTTGAATTGTTGAAAACTGTCAACTAATAGAAGGGCAGACAAAATTAAAACATGAAAATCACAACTTAAATGTCAATGGACAGTGACAACACAATTCGATTTAGATGCAATCCTGAAAATTTGGCATAGCCATTTTTCTATCTTCCTACAAAACCTGTTCCGACATTAAGTCATGGGGGTCTGTAAACCTGCCACAGCATGCACTGAGAGAACAGCATGGGAAAAAAATCATAGAGAATATGTTTACCCTTCAGGACAATTTAGAGATTCATGTTGACCTGAGCTGTATGTGCTTTGATGGTGGGAGAAAACCCACACAAACAGGAGGCAAGCCTGCCTCCAAACAAGGAGGAGCACGGCCGGCCACGATCCAAACCCACAAGCATCTTGCTCTGAGGCTACAGAGCTAACTGCTGAGCCAGCCTACCACCCTCGTTAGAACACTTATAGCCCAAGTGTGTCTCCAGTGTGATAGAGGTAGGTGGGAGCACTGTACAGCAGAAGCATGGCAGATGACCATAAATTGTTCGGCATTAGTCATCATTTAAATGAATACATGTAGAAGATGAATGAATAGGCCTCTCTCTGCTTACGTCTTGTGTGAACTCTGTGTGAGTGAGAGAAGTAGAGTGTAAGACAAAAAGGGGCAAGTGTGTAGCCAAGTGTTAAGCCGCCTACTACACATTATCCGCGGTAAAACCGGTCTGCGCTGGCTGTGCCATTGTTTTCCTATGGGGAGAGCGGTGGAGACAACTGGGAGGAAGTTTGTCACTGAGCGCTGCGGTTAAAGTTAAAATTATTTCATCTTTGACCTCATTGCCGCTGACCTTTCAAGGTGCAACCAAATCCAGAAGCAATGATGACGTATACCTGCACTCTGCCTGCAATATGCTCTGCGCCCTACCTCACGGTTTTACCTCTGATCACGTTTAAACATCAAGCCGTTTGTTCGGTGGCTATAATTCTGTAATTACTATTGGAAGCCACACTACTCTCTGCTGGCTAATTCTCAATTCAGTAACAAGCTATAACCAGCAGGCCTGGGATTTATGCACTTAAGGCCAAGTATTCATTCAGGCAACTAGACAAGCATTTTGATTGGTTGTTAGATGTCAACGCCTTTCGCCTTTCAGTCTCTTTGCTGCATGGCCTCCATAGAAACATGGAGTTTGGGAAATGTGTTTATTTACTTTCTTTCCCAGACTTAGACGAGGAGATCGATATCAATTTAATTTAGAAAAGTAATACCAATCTTCTCATCTAAATCTCAGAAATAAAGTAAATAGGTGCATTTCCCAAAACCGCATTTTTCCAGCACTGGTTTCATGAAGTGACTGCTGGATTCAAAATGAGGATATCCAATCAGCGTAGAACCTCATCTTAAGATCTAAGGGCACAGTCTCTCATTATCTGTGCTACCAACAGGATGAAACCAGATTAGTCAGAACTCCCCTTCCAGCCGCTACCTGCCTGTTTCCCTACAAAGCATCCTGACTGACCTGCTTCCTCTCATGCTATTAAGATGGCTGTAACTCCTCATTAATTTCTTGCATCTTTTGACTCTTAATTAATTTTAATATGGTTAACAAGGAAATACATAAACAAAACACTGCTCATATAAGTGAAAAAGTAACCATGTTGCTGTGCCAACTAACACAGGATTTATGTTAGAAGGAAAAAAAAAAACTACATAACCAATCCGATCAAAGAGTGGAAACTGGTAGCAGTTGCTATGGCAGCAACATTGCCTCACACAAAAGAACCATTATGCTTTTGCTTCTCTTATTCTCTCAGCAGATCTATATTACTTTCAAATTGGTTATTAGTGTGCCTGTTTTATCATTGCAGGATGAACTGCAATACCGGTTACAATTATATTAAACTCAATATAAATGGCTCTGTGTTCCTTTCGATTAGGAGGAAGCATGAGGAATTAGACCGACTACTAAGCAATGCTTACCACAGCCATTTGTTGGAGAAGCATTTCAAGGCTACTTGCCAATTTAGGCCAAGCAAAAAGTAACTCCTCCTGAGTTACTGAACTTTTGTCTTTTCCATTTTTTTGTCCCAAACCACAGTTATCATTTCATCTCTGCTTTCTCCTAGCTGAAATCACAGAGAACACTTGATTGTTTTCAGTGAGAATAATAAAAAAAAGGTGTGTGATTTGGTTGCATGTGGCAATCAAGTGGGAAGTGAGCTTACATCTGAAACTTGAGAGGCTGGATGAAAAACAAATGGAACTGTTTACACCACTGGTGGGGATTTATTTTTGCTGAGGGAATAGTTGAGGTGACATTTCCTACAGTGGTGCTAAAATACTGGTAATTTCAGGTATGTGGTTATTATGGGAAACACAGGATGAATAAGTCCCAAGGTGTTGATGTGGACACATCTGTGTTCATGCCTTGCTGATGTGTGTAGGCATAATTGTTGCCCTAGAAAAGTGAATATTCACCCAGGTATGAGTTTTGATCGTTTTTAAATTTCAGACATACCCAGCTGCTTCTCTCCAGTGTTCTTTCATCTGTGCTTCCATCATCTCTACCTCCCTTTGTGACTCAGAAACTCATGTTCACCGACCATCATGCTCACAGTCCCAGTATTTTGACATCTGTCATAGCAGTTTTGTCAGAGGAAACATGGAAGTAACTTTAAGTATCCTTACACGCAATGCATCTCACCACATACATACACGCTGCCTGACCTACATACTGTGTTTCAAAGAGACCAGATCTAGAGGATATTTGCCTAAAAGATATGTACTGTATGTAAGTGAGTGTAAAGGCTTAATCCTAAACTCCTTGAAATGTCTGAAGCCTACGTACAGCTGCTACAGCTATACCTCATGCTAAATGCCAGTTCAGACTAAATCCGTTGCCTTCTGGAATTTCAATTAGCTGGGGATGATTAAACATAATTAGGCCTAGCAATGGGCTTACCGCTTGATATGTACTGTAATCGACACTGATATTCATGATGATACATGTAAAATAAAATAATTGTAAAGTCTTATCCCAGTCCTGCACATATCTCCTCCTTCTGAATCAAATTTTCCTTCCCTCATTAGAGTTATACTTCCTGGTAGGAGATAAGACTTTGTGTGGGAGGAGAGAGACGGCACCATAGCAAAAGCAAAGAGAACGCAAACCGAATGCACACATGGCTCTTGTTCTGTGGTGGATGGCGGCACAGTGCAACCTTTCGCTACGGGTAAAATAAAGTCATCTCAAATAAGCTCCTGTGATCTGTGCTCAAGGTTCACTAACCTCTACAGTCAAAAACTGACTCTGAAACCCTTGAGCCTACAGTCTGTGGTTAGTTTTGAGACCTTTTATTAGCACTGCCTCACCTCTCTTTTTTCCTGCCCCAGAGATGTGATTTGTTTCTCTGAGTCAAAATGTTCAAGAGCCAGAAATAATCTCATTCGTTAAAGTAAATCAACAGATGAAGCCAAAGAACCATTGTTCTGGATGAGTTCTGTTGGGGCATACCGCAGCCTTGGATGGGGATCATAAGGCTTTAAAAGCCATTTTCTCTCTACAAAAGGTAATGACATCCAAATGATTATTTTGCCGCCACATTGCACACACACAAGATGCGACCATTGAAAGGATCTTCATGAAATCATTCAAACTGTAATACAACAATAATACAGACAACTGGGCAGCAAGGTATTCTGTAAGAAAATGACTCAATATGTCACGGCGTAGCCATTTGCTAAAGTGTATTCTGCTTCGGCAACCATGAACAGGAGCAAATTCCCTGGTGAAGATTTCATACCTGCTTATCTAACAGATGGGCTTATTCCTGCCAATGACAAATATCTTTGAGGTCACTCATTGGTATTCCTTGTATTGCTCTCAGCCATGTTATAAAGCTTGCCAGACCCTGTATCATCTGATCCACCTTTCAGAAGGCCCACAGCAGAGACTGTTCTTTCTTTTTAACTGACCATTTAGCAGCAGATGAGTCTTACATGAAGTTTGTCCAACACAAAAAATATTGTTGTTGAACGTGTAATGTTAAGCATCTTGTGTTCTCACTTTTAAATCCAAAGCTCCTCGCTAGCACCCAGTTTTCTCTAGCACTGTATAAGAGCCAACACTGCTCAGTAAGTAGTGAATCGGACGCTGTTATACCGGACTGGATGGCACCACAAAAATCTTTTGGTGTCAATAGTCTAATTTACACTTATTGCAGGTGTTTCATGTCCACATAAAATCATGATGTTACTAACTAAACTTAGCCACATTTAGCCAGATAACAAAGGTCTTTTACCTTGCAAGGCAAATTCTTCCTGGATGCATTCACACTTTTACTGTGTGTGTGTGTGTGTGTGTATGTGTATGTATATATATATATATATATATATATATATATATATATATATATATATATATATATATATATATATATATATATATATATATATATATATATATATATATATATATATATATATATATATATATATATATATGTGTGTGTGTGTGTGTGTGTGTGTGTGTGTGTGTGCAGCTAACAAATCCACCCAAGACACATTAAGTGACCAAGTATCTTAAAGTCTGTCACGATCTGATTTCGATCTGATTCAATTCCAAGTCCTGCGATCAATATGAGAATATACACAGTTAAATTTATAACAACTGAAAAAAACTTTGACAATTTGATTAGCTTAGCTCTTCCAGGCATTTAAATAAAAAAAACACTATTCTTTTTAATAAAAAGAATAAATATAAAGTTGGATTCTAAAATAAAGGGGCATTTTACAGACGATATGTGTTGATATTTTCATTTTGCATCGATAATATTGGATCGTGGATCATGAAATTGATATATTGATCCAATGTATGATTTACACTCCTAGTTGGAGCAAAAGCTCTAAACCTGCAGCACAAAACTAAATTCCATGAACAACATCAGAAGAACTAAGAGTGGTTGTACTGCGATGGGATTTTTTTTTATTCATAGGTAGAGACGGTGGCTGAAATGTCTTTTCCTTCACAAGAGGGCCCATGAAAATAGTGCAGACAATTGTTTATTCAAAGCGGTCATCATAGCCTTTGGCCAGGGACATGTGTCCCGTCAGCTGAGGCCAAACAACCAAAGAAAAAAAAAATGCTTTCATTCCCAGGATATTTTTCAGGAAATCAGGCTTTTAAATTTTAATTTCATAATCAAAAGCCTATTTTCAAATACATCTACTGTAGATAAAAAGCGCAATAGATTTCATTTATTGAACCACCTCGAACTGGAAATTTTGTCATGTCATTCCCCGTCTCTGTCCCTTTTCATGTCTTCAGATGTCCAATATAAATAAAGGCCTTACATTGAGTTTAAGCCTGTAATTATTTCTGTAACTATTTTCTTATTCAAATTTCGCCATATTGAGTTTATTTCATGTCCTTGGTGAGATTTATGTTGTATTGTTATATTTTTTATATGAATGTGTGCAAACAATAAACAAACAAATAAACAGACGTGTTAGTTTGTTGTCTGTGGGAGCTTTGACAGCTCTGCGGTGAACCCTACACCCTGCAGATGTCATCATTAGAATGCCAGATTCATTCATGACAGTATACACAAGGTCACAGAAATTAACAGTTAGAGTAATATCAATTGTGTACAGTTTAGCTTTATTAACTGATGTTGAAGTATGAAAGACAAGGAAGTGTGCTAACCTTGAAGCACAATCATGACAGACTACTGAATGCACAGACTATTTTGTGAAAATTTTATTGTCCACGAAGGGAAATTTGTTTTGGACTCTGTCCGTTCTGCAGCGTTACAAAGACAACACACAATACAGAAAAGACAACACCAAATACAGAAAAAAACAACCCAAAATACAGAAAGACAACACAAAAAACAAGTATCTCTCAACATATACTCTCATGCAACACAAATATACATATAGTAAGCACATTACCTACTCCTTTCATTGGCACTTCCTACTGAACAACCCCGTCGGCAGTATTCTCCGCAATAAGTGTGGCACATCCCCCGCACAGTACGATATTGTACAGCTAACATATTGCCCAACCCCAATGGCCTACATATTGCTGATATTACACAATGTACACAATATACTGACATATTGCACAACCCCAATAGCCTACATATCACACAAATTGCACAATGCACTGACAATGCACAACCTCAATAGACTACGTATTGGACAAATGACATAACGCACAACCAAATAGCCTACGTATTGCACAATGACATAATGCACAACCCAAAATAGCCTATGTATTGCACAACTAACATATTGCACAACCCCAATAGCCTATGTATTGCACAAATGACACATTTCCACATAGCCCATGCAGTACACTACGTCGCACAATGACATAGGACACAACCAAACCAGCCTACATGTTAGTGTTAAGAAGCTTAATGGACATAGGCACAAATGAGTGTTTATATCGGTTTAGCTTGCATGTAGGAACCCTGAATCTTCTGCCAGAGGGTAAAAGCTGAAATTCTGGGTGAAGTATATGAGTCGGTTCAGAAACTATTTTTTGTGCCTGTCTGATAACCGACTGCTCATAAATTGTCTGGGGGGACAGATGTTTTTTGACCCCCATAATCTTCATTGCTGTCTGTACCTGACAGGTACAGACCTGTACTGTCAGGTTACCATACCAGGTTGTGATGCCATATCTTACGATAAAACAACAACAACATCATTTTTTACTCAACTCCATACACTAAGTTTTCGTAGAAAATGCATCCTCTGTTGAAGTCTGGAACAGAGAGTTCACGTGGTCCTTCCAGCTAAGTGCATTATCGATATGTACACCAAGGTACTTGTAAGAGCTAACCAGGGTAATAGGTAAGTTGTTGATCACTACAGGCCTGGTGTCACCTATGGCCTTTTGGTCAAACACCATCTCCTCAGTTTTGGTCACATTTAGCACAAGATAGTTGTTGTTGCACCACTGGACAAATTCCTCAATTTCCGTAGGATACATTGCTGGGCTTTTATCTTTATGCATAAGGCCGAGGATTGTTGTGTCAGCTGAGAATTTAATAATATAATTGTCAGTGTGGAGTCTATTGTAGTCGTTAGTATACAATGTAAAGAGAGAGAACTGGAGAGCTGACACAGCCCTGAGGGGCACCAGTGCTGATTGACCTGGGCTCCGTAAGAGCATTATTCACTCTGACCTGTTGAGTATGGTTTGTTAAAAAGGAAAAATACCAGTTGAGAATAAAAGAGTTAACGTTCATGTGTTTCAGTTTCTGGATAGTGTTAAAAGCTGAACTGAAATCAACAAACAAAATGCGTGCATAGGCCTTGAGGTCCTCAAGGTGTTTACTGACCAGATGTGAAATGCTATTAATAGCATCATCTGTGCCACGCCCCTGCGCATAAGCAAACTGAAAGGGATCTAAAAACACGCCAGTATCTTGCTTAAGAAATGTGACCATTATCCTCTCAAAACATTTCATTACAATGGATGTCAGTGCCACAGGCCTGAAATCATTATTCACCATTGGGCAAGGTTTTTTTTAAGTACAGGTGTAATTACTTATTTCTTCCACAAGGTGGGTATGCATGTGAGTCATACTGATTTTTGAAAGATTGGGCACCATGCAGGTGTGAGCTCCTCTGCACATGTCTTTAACAGGAATGCAGATATTCCATCTGGCCCAGTGGCCTTCTTAGTACATACATTTTTAAAAAGCAATCTGACCTCCTAAAGGTTCTATCACTAGCCTTGCATCCTAATCTGTGATAGAAATTGCCATTCAGAAGAGAAGTCCCGAGATTCAAATCTCAGATAGAAGTCATTCAGTTCATTAGCTTTTTGCAGGTCATCAGAAGTACTGATGCATTTTGGAGCTGGTGTCATATTAGTAATTACCTTCATCGTGTCCCATAAATTCTTTGAATTCATTTCTGCAAAACTCTCTTCAATTATTTCCTTATGTCTCCTCCTAGTTTCCATGAGCAAGTGATTAAGTTCTGTTTGCACAATTTTCAGTTGTGCTCTGTCCTGGTTCTTGAATGCCAATATATGGCAGAATGCCACTGCCATATATTGCCCTACATACAGTATGTGTGAACAATATGACCTCAGTCCGAATAGTCACATCTGATTTAATTCAATGTGTATGTCTTTCTCCTGTTAGTGGAAGGTTGTAATGGAGGTGTCAAGTAGAGGGATAGCCTGGGAAAACCCTGACGAACTTCCGGCAAATTTGAGATTTGCTCTGCAAGTCAGTCTGGCCAAGAGCCCATTCAAGCACATTTCCAATTTTTCCAAATCGAGGCACCAATCACAACCGTTGAGGTGGGCTTTACACGATGACGATAGCGCAGCTAAGGCAAGCAGCTTTTTGCTTACATTCAACATGACGGCCACCGAAGCGCAGCAACCCATTGATGCCGCTGTCGCTGCTACGTCACCCAGATCATTGGTCTGATTGGTTGAAGGACTATCTAATGCGCCCAGAGGCATTTGAGTGGCGTCCGTTGGTGACGCCCCTTTGGAAATGAGCCGTGAATGAACCTTGCCCAGACCCACTCTCCGTTACAACCAAAAAAGGGTCTGGTGTCAACCAGGCTAGTGGAGGGATCAGTGATTTGCTTCAATGCAAGTGACATATCTGGTGCAAAGAAGGCAATTATACTTCTTATATTATCATATTGTCTGCATGACAATTTGAGTTTGAGTTTTCAAACAACAATCTTTGTTTGTTTGTTTGTTTTCTTTGAAAAAATGGGAGCATTAAATCATTAGTGAAAATGAAAGCTTGCAATATGAATATAGCTATTATTGCCTGGATCGTCATGCCAAACATTTTTACTTTTAAGCAGTATTTCACCAAGTTTGCTGCTTTAGTGTGTGTCTCATATGATATATATAAAATAAAAGATAGACCACCTTTCCATTTGCTGGGTTGGCTATCCTCTTTATGAGATTCATATCTGGACACTATTTTTTACAAGAATCTGCAGGGGCTTTGACATTAAAAACCCACATTCTTCATACATTCTTTCAATGAACTCTGAGATTTTCCACAGCCCAAGTGGCTAGTGCACATAACTAACTAATCACTCTTGTACACAGACCGCCAAACCTGACAACTCACATGCTGCCAAGGGTTAACACATCTCTAAGACACCATCGCTGAGAGGAGACAGGAGCACACAGCGAGGCGCTGCAGGGTCCACATATCTGTCAGTGATCACATCTGCCCCTCACAAGGAGAACCCTGATGGTTGCACATTTGAAGGCTTGTTTTAGTGCCTGTGGGCTGCTGCATTGTGCACAGTGCACACTAACCACAACTGCTTTTCAAGAATTGTGCCACCACTGACATCAATAGATAGCTATAAGCACTACAAAAATTTAAGAGAATATATTTCATGGTGTGGTCTGAATGTTAATGTCATGGTTTCCTATCTATCCCACCCGATACGGATATTGGACATCGCTGATAATTACTAAATAGCTGTATCTGGTATCACAACAATAAGGCCAATCTATTTAATTTAAGTCTTTGTTTATACCCTTTATACACCTTATGTACACTGGGATTTTTATTCCTGTTTAAGTTTTGACCAATTAATTGCTGCGTTTAAAAGGTTAACACTTGAATTGTAATTTCTGTTAATTTGAAAGTTTCTTTTGGCTGGTGCACAAGTTATTATTTAATAATGAATAACAATCAGTAGTTTACAAAGTTAGAGAAGCAATATTTAACTCAAGCATGACGTTGCCTTACACATAAAAGAATGATTCCAGTCACTTCCACACAGTGAGGCAAACAGCTAATTATTTAAACACAGGTATCAGAACGGTATTCAGCATCAGCCGATACTGAAAGCCCAGGTATCTGCATCAGGTATGAAAAAGTTGGATTGGTGCATCCCTAGTCCTATCTAGAGTAACTTAAAGTAACGGTCTATCTATAAAATGTCTAGCAGCAGGGTTCAGCGGCCATAACAATTATGAGAAAGACACACAATGTGCAATGTGAAACATGGGCATTAAAAAACTCTGACCAATTAAAAGTAACTGGAGGTTAAGAGGATTGGTCAGGAAATTATGCTAATATCATGACTTGAATTAAATGTCATACAATAACAATAACCTTCAGCAAATTACTTGTTAGGTTTTGACAAGAGGGGATGACACTCTGGAGAGAGGACATAGACTCTGGCCTTTTAATTTGATAGAGAGTGATTGTGGGAGCAGGCCAGAGCGAAGATGATTATTTTTTTCTTCCACCTGTCCTGGACTCAGAGGTGGTCCTGTCATGGGCACCCAAATTAATGTCAAGTTAATTCTGAATCTGCAACAATTACAACCCAGTGACTCTGGCCCCTTTTACTACACACACTGGATCACCAGTGTAGAATTATATTCTCTTTTTCTTCCAACAAAAAGTGGTTTGTTGTTTTGGGGCGCCCCGGTAGCTGACCAGGTAGAGCATGTGCACCATGTATCAATCATGTATGAGTACTTACCGCAGCAGCCCAGGCCCTTTCCTGCATGTCATCCCTTCTCTCTCCCCTACCTTTCCTGTCTCTCTCCAAGCTATCACTATCCAATAAAACAGAAATACCAAAAAAATGTCTTAAAGAAAATATGGTATTCCGCGTCTTCAGATTTCTTCACTGAAAGCTTTTTGCTTTTTTTTTTTACAATCTGTTATGTCTTATATACTTATATTTGCGGTGTAGAGTTTATGAGTGCTGGACCATTTTCCAATAGTGTGATCGAACT